>NC_052511.1:46649215-46861678 GCF_014356525.2 Nilaparvata lugens | reverse complement strand
ACGGTAGAGGACTCCTGAAAAAGAGGCCTCAAAGTCGCCTGCGTTAGGCGACAGTAGAGACTCTTCAATTTTCGTCACTCCCGATAGTCGAGGCCTACGACCGTAGAGGACTGGAAAACAGTCCTCTACTGTCGCAGGCCTCGAATGTCGTCGGTCTCGACTGTCGCGCCCCCGTTGAATAACTAGCATTATCGTCATTTAATGTAAATTAGTGTATAAGCCAGTAACATACATAAATAAAGAAATCTAATCTAATCTAATCACACTCTCTCTCACTTGCTGTCTCTCACTCTCTCTGTTGCTCTCTCTCTCTCTCTCTCTCTCTCTCTCTCTCTCTCTCTCTCTCTCTCTCTCTCTCTCTCTCTCTCTCTCTCTCTCTTCGGAATGATCAGAGGAGCCAGACAGAGAAAGTGACTACAGTGATTTACTCTAGATGCAGTCAGCATTGGCTAAATCGGGAACATTGATGTTAACTATTTAGGAAGGCTGACATTTTGTAGTGAAATTGACAGTGACAAAACAGATAGAGACATTGAATGAATATCGTCTAGCCAGGCAGACGCTAAACACTGACTTGTGACCTCAGGCCTTTCACTATAGACTCAAACTAACAATCTAACATCTAACAACTAACAATCAAATGTCGCGACACCCGAATTCTAATTATTTTGTGTCGCCAAACACACTTTGATCCTAATTATTGTCAGTCTCGGACATTGTTCAAATTACTGGGATTTGATCGTAAAGAAGAAGAAGAAGAAGAAGAAGAAGAAGAAAAAGAAGAAGAAGATGGAGAAGAAGAAGAAGAAGAAGAAGAAGAAGAAGAAGAAGAAGAAGAAGATGGAGAAGAAGAAGAAGATGAAGAAAGAGAGGAAACATTGTTCAAATTATTGGGATTTGATCGTAGAACTGTTTCTAAATATTAGGATCATATCCAATAATTTGAAAGTACAGTAACAGTTTTTAGTTTCCTTGCCCTATTACCATAGGTAAGGAAAGTATTGCTTTCCGAAAAAATTAAGGTACCTCAATTTTTAAATTTCTATACGTTTCAAGGCCCCCGGAGTCCAAAAAAATGGTTTTTGTGTGTGTGAGTGTGTGTGGTGTGTGTGGTGTGTGTGTGTGTGGTGTGTGTGTGTGTGTGTGTATATGAGTGTATGTGCGTCTGTGTACACGAAATCTCATCTCCCAATCAACGGAATGACTTGAAATTTGGAACTTAAGGTCCTTCCCCTATAAGGATCCGACATGAACAATTTCGATCAAATTCAATTAAAGATGGCGGCTTAAATGGCGAAAATGTTGTCAAAAACAGGGTTTTTGCGATTTTCTAAAAAACGGCTACAACGATTTTGATCAAATTTATGCCTAAAATAGTCATTGATAAGCTCTATCAACTGCCACAAGTCTCATATCTGTAAAAATTCCAGGAGCTCCGCCCCATCTATGCAAAGTTTGATTTTAGATTCTCAAGTATCAGGCTTCAGATACAATTTAAACAAAAAATTCTAAGTGGAAAAGATTAAGCATGAAAATCTCTACAATTAATGTTCAGTAACATTTTCACTTAAAATCGAAAATAAGCTCGAAATCCGAGAAAATTTTATTATTTCAATTGCAAACTGTTGATTCTATTGAATCATTCACTATGAAGAGATAGCAGACTTCGTGTGTCTCCAGTGTTATTGACTTGTCACCAGCTGTCTTGGATCTTTGAATAGTAGACTTTTATGCGCGTGAACACTAGCGTCAAGTGATAAATTTTCATAACGGTAAGGAAAGTTGTGTGAGTGCGCCACACCAGATTTTTGGTTTCAGCTATTTCACAACATTATCATCGAGTAACTATAGTGCATGAGGTCCACGTTATAATGGCAGTTTTTGATTGACATTGGTTTTGCCATCCTTGTCTATCATTCAACTAAGCGGATAGCGCTATCTCTTTCTCGCTTTGCTCTGTTGCCAGAACGTCTTTCAACAATGTAGATTTGATAAATAATCAAATAGTTAACTATAAATCTATATATATATATATATATATATATATATATATATATATATAAAAGCGAAATGGCACTCACTCACTGACTCACTCACTCACTCACTCGCAGAACTAAAAATCTACCGGACCAAAAACGTTCAAATTGGTAGGTATGTTCAGTTGGCGCACTAGAGGCGCACTAAGAAATCTTTTGGCAATATTTTACTCTATGGGGTTTTTAAGGGTTTAAAGTTCGTCTTTTAGCATGTATATTCTTCTTATTCTCTTAATTATAATTGAAAAATGTCCATACCATTAATGTTAATATAGAACTATAATCTAGAGAGTACCTCTTCGAAACAGTTATTAACTGGTAACTAAATTAATAATTTTGTCAGGTTGGCATCAAGTTGAGTTGACTTTGTTAGGTTGGCACCAACCTATGAAGATTGGAATGCATTTATCGCGGAAAAATTGATTGGGCACTGCTACTTTAATCAGAGCTATTCCTGGGAATATTATATTACTAGCAGTCAGGCTCGCTTCGCTCGCCATATCCGTTTAGCCAGACGTTTAGTCTGGATCGTCCTAACATATGATAAAAATGCTCAAATGAAAAATGCAGGCGAGCGAAGCGAGCCTGCTGATCTCATCCTTGGACGATCCAGTCGGGGGTCCAGGGGGCGGAGCCCCCTGGCTAGACGGATATGGCGAGCGAAGCGAGCCTGACAGCTAGTTAATATTATAAATGTGAGTTGAAAAGGAAGATTTTCAGTGAGGTCCACGTAATAATGGCAGTATCTGATTAACATTGGTGTTGCTATCCTTGTCTATCATTCGACAAAGCAGCTAGCGCTATTCTTTTTCAGCTTCACAACGTTGCCAGATCGTTTTTTACAATGTAGGAACATAATAAATTGACAGAATATTCAATCACAAATTATAAAAAATCATTAGGTCTATTCAATCATTGAAAAATATATTTTCAATTGAATTGAAAAATCGAATGAACTAGAATTGATTATATTTCAGACACGAATGAACAGTTGATATTACATCAGATATATGAAAATATGAAATATATAACACCAACTCAGCTCTTCTTAGAAGCTTCTATAGAAGGCTTCTAATAGAAGGCAACTTTACTACATTAGCAGTAAATTCATAAATATACTAGAAAGTGAATTTCCACTTAATAATTTCCGAAATAATAAACACAGAAAAGAGCCATAGAGGCATGGCTAAACTTGATTATTTCCAATCGTTGAATTTTATACAATAATCAACTTCATATTATAAATTATATTTTCGAACACTTCATACGCTAGATTCAAGTTTATATATTACATCCCTGATTAAGCTGATTTACGATCACTCTGGCGCACAAGGAATCTTCCTTTTGCCGGTGTTTTTGCCTCACCTACTGTACTTATGCATGTGATCATAAATTGAATCTTCATTTAAAACTATTGTTTGTAATGTAAAGGATATCATTCGTTATTATATCTAATTAAATAATGTATGTATCTTGGTTTAAGTGCAGTAGCATATCTTTATATTTATTTTTGTAAAGCTTTTTTGTATTTTGTTTTTGGCAAATAAAATTCATTCATATACTGTTACACTATCAACTATTCTCTCCAGAAGGCACTGGCAAAGCAGAGAATAGACAACCCTGTTACAAGACTATAATACAGACTTGAACATCAATAGATTTTCTCAAATATAGACATAGACTCCATGCTATGTATACAGTGGTATCTATAGACATACAGACTGTCTCGTCAGTAATCTCAGACTGGGTCTACTTTAGCAAACAAGTCTCAATCAGAAGGAGACTCCTTTGAACAAGAAAGTCCCCAGGGGCCTTCCAGCTGCTTGCTATCTCTCTCACACACACTCACTCACTCATTCTCTCTCTCTCTCTTACACACAGATGGCCTTCCTCTCACCAGGGAGAGAGAGTGTGATAGAGAGAGCGACAGTGTGTGTGTGTGTGTGTGTTTGAGAAGCGCCAGGCGCCATAGCAAAATAAACAAAGGCCGCCCGCCAATGCTAGAATAATGGTAATTAACTTGGCGCAGCTGTATTATATATGTGGGCACATATTATGTGGGCCAATTTACGTTCGAGTACTATATATATTTTCATATTATAGAGTATGTAGTTTCATACGTAAATACGTTCTAGTGTATGTAGAGTGAGGTCCAGGTCCAGTATAACATTGGTGCTACTATCCTTATCTATCATTCGTCAAAGCAGATAGAGCTTTCCTATTATGGCTCCACAACGTTGGCAGATCGTTTTTCAACAATGTAGAGATATAATAAATTTTAAATAATTATGGCCGGTTTTCGAGCTCGGGATCTATAAGTTCTGGACTTACAGAGTCCAGGACTACAATAAGCGCTCGGGTCTAAATCGACTTTCTGAGTCACGATTTTATCTTCTAAACTCGGGGTCTATCAAGTTCTCGACTTATTTGAGTCCAGGGTTTTAACGTAGTAAACATGAGGGAAATTCACAATATTTTGCTGTTATATCGTTGGCATTATAGCATAACGGAAACAGCTGATTGCAGCGGGATAATTCAAATGAGCATGCTCTCCAAACTATTTTGTGAAATTGTTTTGTGAAAATGCGTTTTGGTTTCTTTGTACGCCTATTTAAAGCAAAACCTAACCTTTTGAAAGATGAATGAATGAATAAACATTTCATTTCATGTTATGCTATTATTGATCATTGATCCTAATCAGTGATTTTGGAATAAAAACTTCTTTAGGCTATTGAGCTTGAAAACGTACTGGAATAACAATTACAGATGTCTGCAGTAGCAGAGGTCTTTGGGGTGGTTTGCAGCATTTATTTGGGATTTTCGTTAAATAATAATTATGGAATAACAATTTATTATTGTTATATTATTAATATGTTGAATATGGCATTGATTAATAACATTCAGATTGGAATATAAATTCCAAGGCCATCTTTGTATTATTTTTCTTGAACATTTTTAGGTTATGTCACAGTCGTGAAATAAGGTTAGTTTTTACGCATAATTCTGATACAATTTTATTCAAAAGTAAACTTGCAAACTATAAATTATGAATTTAGATGGACTAATCCAAATAATTTAGGTATTCCATGACATCTATTTAGCTTTTAATCTACTCCAAAACAATAACTGAATTGTGTTTGCTCAGTTAAGTCTATAGTGAGGTCCACGTTATAATGACAGTATTTGATCAACTTTGGTTTTGCTATTCTTGTCTACCATTCGACGAAGACGGTGTTACTATCCTTTTCTAGGTCTTCAACGATGCCAATTATGTTTTTGACAGTGTAGAAATATAATTAATTAATGCAGAGATTCGGCATCGCTATTCTTCTATCTTTATCCACTGCCATTATAACGTTGATCTCACTATAGAACTTAAATTTAAACCCTACCCCAGTCGAGGGTTTAAAATCACGCTGTTTTAAGTTCTGAACTTTTTCAAGTTCTGGATTTATGATAAATCCTTGACTCGGAAAGAGGCAAAAATCTAATTCATGTCTTGGACTTATAAGCCCTTCACTCAGAAAGCGAAATGATAAACTCCAGGGTCTAACGTGATCTCTAAACTCAGAGTCTATTTAAGTCCTCGACTACGTTAACGCTCTGACTCGGAAAGCCAATTTTCTGACTCCAGAGTTTAAAGCCAGTCAAAGTCAAGAACTTAGCCAAATCCCGAGCTCGGAAACCGCCCCTTAATCTCAATCATGAAAATTCATTATTCAATCATTGAAAAATACATTTTTTCAGGGAATAAAATGTAATTGATTATTTCAAACAAGAATGAAGTCACATCATATTTACTGGTATCAGCTATCCTCTATTGAAGGCAGAGAATCGGCAACTCTTTTCTCCTATATTTCCCCACTGTCATTATAACGTGGACCTCACTATAGTAAGTAAACCACTTAGAACAGAGGTATTTTGTTCCACCATACACCAAATTCCAACCACATCATTTTTGTTCTCTTTCTCAGGCACTGGCAAGGCAGAGAATCGGCAACTCTGTTCTCCTATATTTCTCCACTGTCATTATAACATGTACCTCTCACTATAGTAAGTAAACCACTTAGAACAGAGGTATTTTGTTCCACCATACACCAAATTCCAACCACATCATTTTTGTTCTCTTTCTCAGGCACTGGCAAGGCAGAGAATCGGCAACTCTGTTCTCCTATATTTCCCCACTGTCATTATAACGTGGACCTCACTATACTAAGTAAACCACTTAAAACAGAGGTATTTTGTTCCACCATAGGCCTTACACCAAATTTCAACCAAAAATTTGTTGACCTCTTTTGGTAAAATCGTTTTTGTTCTCTTTTGGTTCTTTTTGATACTATTTCAGTTCGTCATTTTAATTTTTTCCCTCATTCCGGACAATCCCTCAGACGGGAATCTTGGTTCGTTGCTTTCGTATATTTTTGTAGGTTAAAACAAGGAAAATTTTCTTCTAATTTGACAGAAAAGTGTCTTAAACTTTGATTTTTATAATATCAAAGATACAGTCAGTTTATTCATTTTGTTTGTTATAATATAATGTGATGTGGAAATCAAATAGGGACCAGCTGCCTAAAAAACTCAAGTTTGAGATATCATTTTTCCTCAATAAAGGAGACTAAAGAACAATTTTTAAAAAAATCAGATTGATATCTTGAAAAATGCCTATCCAAACATAAAAACAGGGCAATGGTATGACTCCATAACGACAACTGTTCCCTTTTTTGCAACATTACATGTGTTCATATAATCGACGAAAAAGTCGACTTTTCAATCGATTCTGATCAACAAAGGAGGTGTTACTGCATGATAATCGAAAACTCGAAATCGATATTTTTGACCCTAGTCTCTATTATTGTCTGCCCTGAACATTTTACTCTCCCGAAAACTGGTCCCTTTTCGCTTTCCACATCACTGTTATATTCTGTTTTGTCATTTTATTTGATTTTTCAGCAATTTCAAGAGTGTGACACAACTTCTATTTTTTGCGAAAGAAACAACTTGTTTGTCATTCTACAAATGGAAATAAATTGGAAGTTGCAATTGTTCAAATACTAATTAATGAATAATTACAATTAAATGCTGTAAATCACCCCGAAGACTTGACAATAATTGTTTGTCATTGTTAGCGATTACTTTATCCGACGATACCACACACGACGAGAGAGATGTGATGATCAAAAGCCGCGATCGAAATAAAATTACTCGCCAAAACGTTCCAGACAGTGCTTCGTGCTTAGGGCGTGCTTAGCGAAGTCCCACAGCTCTGCTTTGACCAGCAGTCCGGAAAATGACGGCTCTAATTGATGCCGAATTCATCAGATTCCTCTTTGAATTCCTTCTTTGTAGGGTTGTTCCTCTTTCAACTCCATCTTCCACTGATCTTTGAGGTTGAGTGGTGGAGAGGTCTTTAGTCCCAACTACGCCAAATAAGGAATGTTTTCATTTAATTTCATCTTTCAATCTGTCTTCACCATAATATCTTATATAATTTCTTCTTATCAGATTTATTTTTGAGATCCTCTTCTTTTGGTCGTCTTCCAAACTCAACATCGACAGATCTTCAAATCTTCATCACCATAAACTTCTGTATTTCTTTTCATCAGATTTATCTTTGAGTTCCTTCTTCTTTTGGTCGTCTTTCAACTTCATCATCCACAGATCTTTCAATAAAATATTTTGTAGTTTCTCCTTATCAGATTAATTTCCGAGTTCATTTTTCTTTTGGTCCTATTTTAACTTCATCATAAACAGATCTTTCAATCTTTCCTCAAAATATATTGTAGTCTCTTGTGATCAGATACCTTTTACAGTTTCCATTTCGAAGATTTCTCTGTCTAATTTTTCATTATCAGTTTACCCCTTTTGGTACATGATACTTGTTTTTACGTACCTCATTTTATTTATTTATTTATTTATTAGATAGAGCGAACAATACAATAGTCGGAAAAGAAAAAACAGGCTATTGCCCAAAACTTCTTCAATTTCCTGATTTTGTCACAAATCGTCCAAATATTATGTAGGTTATGTTCACTTCAATTTCAACACCAAATCTTCAATCTGAAACTATGAATCAGAATAAAACAAAAATTTCAAATTTAGATAGATTGATAATAAAACTTCCGTTAAAACAAAAACCAAACTTCAAATATTCACAAAATATAGAATAAAATCACTTAAATTTTGAGCTCGAAAATATCACTTTTGTTGAATGATACACATTCTTTTTTTAACCTCCTGCTCGTCAAAGTAAAGTACCTCAGATCAAAGTAAAGTAGTTATTCCCTCACATCCATTTACATAATATCTGAGGTCCACATTATAATGGCAGTGGAGAAAGATAGGGGATCAGCATTGCCGATTCTGTAATCTTTCTTCATTGCAACTTGGACCCCACTATAGTGTTTTGCAGTAACGTAAAGATGAGTCGTATTTTTTACGCTGAGGGTGATGCCGACATGGGCTCTAGGCTTGTGCGTGGGTAATGAGGAGGATGCTAATGAGAGATGAATGGACCCACAGTTTTAGGTGGATTCCGAACCATCGCAAAGTCAACCTTTCAATCTTGAAACCAAAAATGCTTATTCTGGAGTCATAACTTCAAGAACAAGAAAGAATCAGTACTATTCATAAAATGAACCATTCCGTTATACTGTCTTGTCAATCAATGCCTTCTATCGACGGTAGCTGATACAGGTTTATTGATGTAATATTCACTGTTCATTCTCGTTTAGAATGATCAATTATGTTTTAGCAAGAAATTAAATTTTTCATTAATTATTTTGTAATGAATTTTCATAATTAAGATGAAATATTTTGTTGACCAATTATTAAATCTACATCTGGCAACAGAGCAAAGCGAGAGGAGATAGCGCTATCCGCTTTGTTGAATGATAGACAAGGATAGCAATACCATTGCTAATCAAACACTGCCATTATAACGTGGACCTCACTATAGACTAAGTTGCGTTAGTTTGATTGGTTACCATTCCAGTGGGAGTACCGGGAGAACGTTGATAGCTCATGTGAGCGTTTAGATATCAACTGATGTGATGCTCAAAAGTGTCAATTGGTCGAGCTCCCCTCAAGCTGAGCGAGAAAGAGATACTGTTGAATGATAGACAAGGATAGCAATACCATTGCTAATCAAACACTGCCATTATAACGTGGACCTCACTATAGTTGGGATGTAAAAAAATCAAAAGTGCCCATTTCTAACCCCTCTGCTAAAGGTGTGAAACCGCGAGGTTGACACTTGTTGAAAATTTGACGATTTCACCCTCGTCACTAAAGCTGCTATAACAATGGGAGGAAAACATGAAATAGTGAAATAATACATCAAATTGAAGATAATTTAATACTCTACAAACCTACGATAAGCATTCATTTCTACGATGAATTGTTGGAGAGTTATGCTTGCTGAAAGTGCAAAAAATGTGATGAAAATATGTTATTTCAACAATATCTCACTTTCAAGAGCGAATATCTCGAAAACTGTTGGGAATATCACGGAACTCCACTGAACAAAAATTGTAGGAAATTTTCAAAGCTTCATTTTTAAATGGTTAGTCATGTCGGTTGAACGCATTGTTCTCAAGATATAAGCCTATAAGCAAATAATTGAAAAATTCGACCTCTAGACCACCTTATTCCCACAAGCACAAGGGATGGGGATGAGTACTTTTGTTTTGTCCACCCCCTAACTTGTTCCAACAAAGCTGCAAAGTCAAAAATTGTGTTCAAAACATTCCCTCTGAATATTGCTCTGTCAATTAGTTTATTGTAAGGAAACTGAAGATTTCACACTCAGCACTAAAGCTGCTACAACAGTCGTTGGGAAATGAGTAAACTTGTGAAATTATACATGAAATGGAAGAGAATTTGATGCTCTATAAGCTCATAATCAGTTTTGATTCTTCCCATCAATTTTAAGAAAGTTATGAGTTCAAAAATGTAAAAAAATTGGAGACAAAAGTGCTTTTTCAAAAATGTCACACCTTTGAGAGCGGATATCTCGAAAACTTTAAAGAATATAGAAAAAGTTGTGAAATAAAAGTTGTAGGGAATTGTGTAAGCTTCAATTTTGTAAATGATAGTTATGTCCGTAAGACGCATAGTTTTTGAGAAATATGCGAGGAACCAAAAATGGTACCTTTGAACCACCTCCACCCCGTTAGCTCAGGGGATAGAACTAAGTAATTTTTATATGTTTACCACCTCACTACCCTTTACAGAACTGCCGGATCAAAATTGTCTTTCTGACTTTTTCCTCTTTAAAAAAAATATATATCTTTTTTTGGGCATTCATTGCATGGACAGTTCCTTTCAAAGCTACTTGCAATAATTGAAAACCAGAATCTTGAAATCCTTCGTGCGCGCATTCTATTGAGAGAAGTTGTAACTTAAAAGTAATAGTACGTTACTTTTCCCGACAGATTGCGCGCGCCTTCTGAATCGTTTGATTTGTTGTCAATCATCAATTATTAATTTTGCCAATTTTTGATTTCTGTTGGTGTTGTGTTCTGGTTCTATCAAATAATAGCATGCGGCTTTTGTAACCAGGGATTTTCCACTAAATAGGTAATTTAATTACTAATATTTTACTATCAATGTATTTCATTAAACTCAAAAACTTATTTCATTACAATTCTTCATTGAAATAATAATTATACTTAGTCACAATCCACAGAAAATTGTCAATTAATGTAAAACTTGTAATTGAGGTTATGAATTGAATTTTTTTAAAAATCATTGAAAAAACTGAATGTTTCTGTTATTATTTTAACGATCTGTTAATATTTAAATACTTAAATTATTTATTTTTGATATTTTATTGGTAAATTTGTAATTTTACTTAGCCTATTAAAGATCATAACTTAGTAATGATATGCATTGGTTACATTAGGACTAACCTCAAAGACCACAATCAAAACTTAAAATTTATTCACATAAATTTAAAATAAGTTTCAAAATTTTGCTACGTAAATTCATTCGCTACTCTGCCTTTGTAAATTTTACAACATTACTTTACAATTGTGTTGTAAAATAAAAATAAATGTCATTCCCCTTTTATTTATTTGGTTAGCAAAAACAATATAACGATCGGATAAGAAACAGGCTATTTCCCAAAACTTCTTCAATTTCCTAATTTATTTTCATAACTAAATTAACTAATTTTATTTATTTCATAACTAATTTTATACAGCTTATTTAATAACCCATAGTTTTCCTGCTATAGAGAATTAATAAATTTAAATTTCTATAGCAGAAAACAATAAAAAAATGTAGCCAATAAATGAGTAATGAACCCTCTATTTAGAGTTACAATATTGCTATAGTGAGGTCCACGTTATAATGACAGTGGATAAAGATTGAAGAATAGCGATGCCGATTCTCTGCATTAATCAATCATATTTCTACACTGTCAAAAACATAATTGGCACCGTTGTGGACCTAGAAAAGGATAGTACCACCGGCTTTCTCGAATGTTAGACAAGGATACAGTAGCAAAACCAAAGTTGATCAAATACTGTCATTATAACGTGGACCTCACTATATAGTTTGTGCCCCATGAAACACTCAGTTTTATTCAATTTTTCATAAATTAAAGTTTGAAATAGGATCGACGATATTAGATATTTTATTCCTTTATAAACTTCTATTCCATCAGGATTATTGAAGTTTAAAATTATGCTAAGTTAGACTGTCTTTACTTTAAAAACAACATTCAAATCTTTAAAATAATCTATTCCACTATCCATGACTAACTGCTAGTTAATAATTTGTTTTTTTTGAACAAAACTGTACAAACTATAGCAATTTTAACTATAGAGGGTTCAGTCATAGAGAAAATATAGCTTTTATAAAATATAATATCAGTTGTCTTTCTTTCAGTTCAATAAAATATTTTTGACAACACTTGATTACTAGTTTTAATAACTATAATAGTTTCATTTATTTGCCTCTTATAATTATTATTATCAGATGCGAATAGAGACAGTATCTTTACTCTATATGCTACCTATTATTTGAAAAATTAGACTAGTGTCGTCAAAAATAATTTTTAAAAACGTTGTACTATTCATTTATTTTACAAAATTGACTACTCTCTCAAGACAAGCCCTCAATAATTAATATTCTCTGTAGTGTACAGACATTGATAATACGCGGGGGAGAGAGAGAGTAAGTAGACACGGTAGAGAGAGAGCGAGTATATTGTAGACATGAGACAGCGCCAGGCCAAAGTGGCTTCACAAGAGCATTGGCGACGGCTAGGCGCCTAGTAAATGGGAAACGAGAGACAGAGAACGAACTAGCAGATAGAGAAAGAGGTCAAACGAAGAGGGGATGAGGCGGAAGCGTGTAGGAGCGAGAGAGAGGACACAGTTGCCTCACCTTGGTTTGGGAGAGTCCATTCGAAGCCGGTTGGTTGCTCCGAGCAACCTTGAATTCTTCAGTTCAGTTCAGATCGTCGTGCAGTCAAAACCGCTTCGCGTTTCCATCAAAACGTGAACGTGCAGCCTTTTTCTAACACAAACTAGCCTTAATTTGTAACCGTACATATCATACAGTGCCTAGATTATCTAATTTTAATCGTAAAACCGCGCTCAGTTTGTTAGGTTAGTAGTTTAGACGTAGAAACACTCCACAAAATCGTATCTTGTGTCAGATACTTAGCCTTCTACAACGATTGTGATACTAAACATAATAAGTTAGATAGGTTAGTTCAACAACAACAATTTAAATCAAATTTGTGTGTGTTTGTGTGGATTATTACGGATAAAGTGAGTAGAATATTGTTGAGGTGGTTATTGTTTTTGAAAGTCATTGTAAGTTTGAGGTTAACTTAACTCATGTTGGTGTAGTGTGGCTGAACCTAGTTTAGTTTTGAACTACAGTTTAGTGTGTGTGTGTAGATTGATGTCGTTGTGTTAGTGTACGATTTAAATTGTGTGAGTAATGTTTGTCAACGTGATTTTTGTAGGTTAGGTCGTCGACCGCAGCAGTGAGGAGTAGCACCAGCGTCAGTTGTCGGTTAATTGAGAAAACGGTCAAAGTTTTGGCGTCCAAATGCGTGGCCAGCAAATCGTGTTTGATGTTCATGTTTCGAAGCCGAAGATCGAATCTGGGTAGGCGGCTTTGGAAGGCCCGAATCCGTTCCAGCCGCCATGAAGCCGGGAGTAAGATTAAAGACTGGGAGACGCTGTACCGGTCCGGATTACTTAAGGAGGCCCAGCTGGAACTTTTGGTGAATGCTGTGGAATTGAGGGACACCAGTGAGTGTGTGCTACTGCCGAGGGCCGGTCAGGTGCAGGAACCGCATTTCCTGTGTTGTCAGATTTGGAGGTGGCCCGATCTGAAGTCTGCCGCCGATTTGAAGGCGATTCCTGCCTCTTGCAAGAACGCCGACAACGATATGTATATCTGTTGCAATCTTACCACTGGAGTCGACTCTGTAAACCTGGTGAGTACCCCGAATTATCAACCATTACTCTATTTTATTAGGATTATAATCATATTGTTTGACCTGGCTGGGGGAACAGTTCCGTATCTGGTGTACATTGAACTGATTTGAAATCGATGTACAGTGTTCAATATTATCTATATTGAAAATATCGAATTTAGCATCAGGGGACAGTTCCGTATCTGGGGCCTATTTCACAAAGGTACAAGTATTGTTACCAACCATGGTTACGAACAAGTACTTGTAGTTACAAGTTTACAAGTACTCACGTTTCACAAAAATTTATGATCGTCTACAAGTACTTCGATAGTAAACATAACCTATTTTCATGATGATTTCATTTTTTCATCCTTTATAAAGGTTACTTGTACTTTTCAATAATTACTTTGAAAATATTTGAAAGCAATATAATGTTTTTTGTACAGTCTACTTCATTTATTGCTGAATTTGTAATCTACACACTATATGTACTCTGTATATATATAGATGTACTTTATATAATGTATACTATATAATATATATACTGTGTATATATACTATAGTACACATAACCTATGAGGTAACACATTAAGACTATTTTGGAAATTTATTAAATTTAATTTCCTGATGCATATACTTCCAAAATAATGAATTTTAGAGGGATATGGGGCATTTTTGATTATTAGAAATATTTAAAATCATTTTAATGATCACTTGTAAATCCTTTACATAGCTTTTCACCTCGGTAGAAATTTCATAGTTACGAACAAGTAATTTCGACAAAAATTGTTGGCTACAATGAAAATCTTTGTGAAACACTTGTTCGTAACAAGCAAATCACTTGTAAACTTGTAGAAATTCATTGTAACTACAAGTTTACAAATTCTGCTTTTGTGAAACGCTAGTAATCAGCTGTTCTCCAAAACCATGGTTGGCAACAAGACTTGTAACCTACTTGTACCTTTGTGAAACGGGCCCCTGGTGTACATTGAACTGATTTGAAATCGATGTACAATGTTCAATATTATCGATATTGAAAATATCGAATTTAGCACCAGGGTATCTGGTGTATATTGAACTGATTTGAAATCGATGTACAGTGTTCAATATTATCTATATTGAAAATATCGAATTTAGCACCCGGGGACAGTTACGTATCTGGTGTACATTGAACTGATTTGAAATCGATGTACAGTGTTCAATATTATCGATATTGAAAATATCGAATTTAGCACCAGGTGACAGTTACGTATCTGGTGTACATTGAATTGATTTGAAATCATCTAGTACTAGCAGGTAACCCGTGCTCCGCAAGGGTCTATTTTAAAACTTGACAAACTGAAAACTTGTCGTAATGAAATCTTGAATAATTGAAAATAGGCCTATAATCATCCTCGGTTAATTAAGAATCTATATAAATGCAAAATTTCAAGTTAATCAGTTGAGTAGTTGAGACGTGATGATGCGTCAAACATAATAATTTTCCTACCCCCTAAGTGTATAAGCCAGTTCTTTCCTCTATTATAGTATAGAATATAATAGTCTCTCCATTGTCTTTTTTTGTGTAGTTGAGAAGTTGATATTGTGGTAATTATTCATATTGAATGAAAAAGACTAAGAAATTGTCAAAAAACCACTGATTTATTGATAATTAGAAAGACCGGTTTCGGTTATTACACCATAAACGTTTATCAGAGATTGACAATGGTGTAATAACCGAAACCGGTCTTTCTAATTATCAATAAATCAGTGGTTTTTTGACAATTTCTTAGTCTTTTTCATTCAATCTCTCCATTGTCAATATGGCTATATCTATTAAGTGTCCTATATTATTTATGAATGATTAATATTATTTATTCATCTAAGTCTAAGACCCGGTTGCACAACAGCTGGTTAAATTTTAACCGTGATTAATTCCACGAAATCTAATCAGAGAAGGCGTTTTTGAAAAGTCGGATTTTCTGATTGGTTCTCGTGGAATTAATCACAGTTAAAATTTAACCGGCTTTTATGCAACCGGCACTAAGAGATGTATTTATCGGTCGCACAGTATGTATTCAAAATAAATACAGCCGGTCTATTTGTTATTTTGAATCTATCCCATGAATTTGTGCCAGTCTTTTGAAGGCTTCTCTAATAAATCTAATGTTGCCAAGTGTCACAAGTGCTTGCTTACTGTTGTTAAGATTCACTTTAAAATGTCAGCAATTGTTGAATGATAAGTGGTGGTGTTTCAGTATAGAGAAAAATGACAGTGATTCATTCATGATAAAGTCTCCTATTTGGCTGAATATTATGATAGAGTACAAAAATAAAAAAAATACAAGTAAGGGATGAACTATAATTTTCTAGCATTTTTTTTCAAGGAAAGGGTCTCTGTGTATTACAAGCTATAATGGAGTGTATATTAAGTAATGATGATTTGAAGATTTTCAAAAAACAAATGAAAAAATATTTAGTTGATAAAGCTTTTTATAGTGTACAAATTCCTTTCAAACCTAAACTAGGTTGAACTACTTAGTGTTATAATTATTATGTAATAACATGATTTGTCTTATACTCCATGACTGGCGTCTTTAGGACGTAATCTAAAAAAAAAAAAAATATCATGTGTAGTGTGGTTCACGTTATAATGGCAGTGGAGAAAGATTGATTGATTGAGTACTTTATTTATGTAGATTACAATATATACTGTCTTATACACTTATATACAATAGCTTACAATACAGCAAAATTATAGATGAATTTACATGATATAGACTAAGAAAATAATTATTGAACTGTATATGATATGAAAAAGCAATTTGTAATATAATAACTATAGATAATAATTATATTGTTATGCATCTACATAAATTGGCGGAGCTTTGGACATATCAATGTCCATTCTTCGGAAAAAATATTAAAAATATCCTCCCCACTAACTCCCTACCAAAGATAGGAGAACAACGTTGCCGATCCGCCGTCTTGTCAATGCCTTCTATCTACGGTAGCTGATACAGGTTTATTGAAGTAATATTAACTGTTCATTCTTGTTTAAAATAATCAATTATATTTTATTAAGCAAGAAATTATATTTTTCATAATTAAGATGAATTATTTTGTTAATTGAATATTAGTTCTGCATTGTAAAAAGACGATTTGGCTACAGAGCAAAGCGTGATAGAGATAGCGCTATCCGTTTTGTTGAATGATAGACAAGGATAGCAATACCATTGCTAATCAAACACTGCCATTATAACGTGGACCTCTCTATAGTAGGCTATTTAGACACAGATAGTAAAAATAGTTAGACAATCCCATCATACATATACAGTGATAAGATAGTGAATATACAAAAATTAAGGCAGGTAAATAGTAGACAAACTATCTCAAATACTTAACTTTTTGTGTAGTTGAGAAGTTGATATTGTGGTAATTATTCATATTGAATGAAAAAGACTAAGAAATTGTCAAAAAACCACTGATTTATTGATAATGTTTATCAGAGATTGACAATGGTGTAATAACCGAAACCGGTCTTTCTTATTATCAATAAATCAGTGTTTTTTTGACAATTTCTTCCTGTTGTCTTTTTCATTCAATCAAATACTTAAGTACATATTTTGGGAACAGAATAGTTTTGGGCTGTGCCTGTTGTTCTATCCCGATCATATTCATATGATTTGTAATTATATTAACAAATAAATAAATAAATGATAACATACCGATATAGAATTCCATGCAACACAAATTCAACCAATATCTATTGCAAATCGTAGACAAACCAACAGTTTAGGTGAATCTAAATAATATATTTATATACAATCCAACACTATTCCATCAATATCTATATATATACAATCTGTATGAGGCCATGTAGATTCCAGTGAATTATTGGGGGGAATTCCAAACCTGTGGCATGACAAAGACAGCTTTACGGCGCGACATGTAGAGTGACAGAGAGAGACAATTACAATGAATGTAAGTGGGACAAAGACAGTGAAACGGAATGCCAATGAAAAGAAAAGGAAGGGAAATTCCAGCTAGGAACGTGTGTGAAACAAAAATTCAGCAGAAGCAAATTTCACCGACAAAGTTTTGGAAATTGGAACGAGACAATGGAGGTTGTTTTCAATAGGAAAATTCATGGAAATAGGTCATTCACAGTTATATATGAATGAAGTTACTTGACGGTGTAAGTTATTATGGCAGTGGAGAAAGATGGAAGACAGCGTTGCCGATTCTCTGCCTTGTCACTGTCTTCTATAGAGGATAGTTGATACCGGTATATCTGATGTGATATCTCGAGCCTATGTGTAATGTAACAAAAGCATATTACTGTAAGATACATTATTACTGTTTTGTTGGGAGTGTAAGAGTGTGAGAACGGCACAGTATAGAGAATATCAGCGTCACATAGCTTCACCAAAAACAACTACTAGGACTATCGGCTTGAGTTAACAGTGAAATTTGGAACACAAACACCCTATACCATGGCATATCTTATTGTGCTATATTTTCTCTATGCTAGGAAACACTTGGAAAAATGTCTCAACCATAAAACACGTCATCAATATTTATTGACCGAGCGAAGTGAGGTCTAAGATTCAAGTCGACGGTTTTGCATTTCTCTTTGTGTTTATATTTATGTTCCGCATTTACAGCGAAACGCAGCAATAGATTTTCATGAAATTTGACAGGTATGTTCCTTTTTTAATTTCGCGTCGACGTATATACAAGGTTTTTGGAAATTTTGCATTTCAAGGATAATATGAAAGGAAAAGTAGTCTCCTTTGAACGCCAATATTACCGTAAAAATCAGACTTTAGAATTATTCATCATAAATCAGCTGACAAGTGATTACACTTTTTTGGACTCAGGGGACCTTGAAACGTATAGAAATTGGGGTACCTTAATTTTTTTCGGAAAGCAATACTTTCCTTACCTATGGTAATAGGGCAAGGAAAGTAAAAATCAGACTATAGAACTATTCATCATAAATCAGCTGATCACAGAAATGTGATTACAGATTAAGTGATTACAGAGATGTGTGGAGAAGCCAGTCTATTGCTGTATTTCCATAAGGTCTATAGCTTCAATCAGGTACTTGTGGATGAGAATACTGCGTGAGGTCTACTGTTCACAGAACTACTAGTACAAAAGGAAGAGGAGTCTCCTTTGAACGCCAATATTACCGTAAAAATCAGACTTTAGAATTATTCATAATAAATCAGCTGTCTAGTGGACTATAATACTACCCGTTCAAAAACATCGAACATCTTGAAAATGCATCTTTCCATCAAAGTTAGTAGACAGTTGTCTACTAACTTTGTCTTTCCATAAGCTGAGGCCATGATTCTGGTTTGGAGTTTGGAGTTATTGATAGAAAACATTTTTTTCACATTTTTTTTTAATGTGATGATTAAAATTTCAACAAATATTACTGGGAAGAAATTGATTTTTAAATTCATGAAAAGTCAGAAATGAAGATTGTAGGAAATCAGCATTATGGTAGTTTATTTTGTTAATTTCAACACACCGATTTTTCGTCAACACGACAACACAGAATGTTTTCTGATGGGTTGATTGGATTGGCGTATCGACGGCAGCCAGACATGATAAATCGTCAATCAATTGTTTTATTGGCCGAGCGAAGTGAGGTCTAAGATTCAAGTCGACGGTTTGGCATTTCTCTTAATGTTTAAATGTTTAATGTTTAAATTTTTATATGTTTTTATGTTGCGCATTTACGGCGAAACGCGGTAATAGATTTTCATCAAATTTGACAGGTATGTTCCTTTTTAAATTGCGCGTCGACGTATATACAAGGTTTTTGGAAATTTTTTATTTCAAGGATAATATAAAAGGAAAAGGAGCCTCCTTCATACGCCAATATTAGAGTAAAAATCAGACTATAGAATTATTCATCATAAATCAGCTGTCTAGTGGACTATAATACTACCCGTTCAAAAACATCGAACATCTTGAAAATGTATCTTTCCATCAACGTTGTAGAAAGTTGCAGCCAGACCTGATAACAGCGCTCGCACTCACATTCCGGGACGTCACGTCACGGTACGATAGGGCAGAAAGCTCTAGGTTTATTTAGGATTTTCTCTAGACATTTTAAATTGATAAATTATTTATTAATTCTTGAGAAAACATAACAACAGGTCAATGTAACTTACTGAGCGCGAGGTCTACTGTTCACAGAACTACTAGTTCAACAGAAATTGACTAAAAAACGTTGCCACTATGTTAGCTTGAGTGATATTCATTTGTAAATTTCAGCAGCCTAACACCATTTTCTCCCATTCAACCAATACTAATAGATCAACGTAAAACTTAATGTAAACTACAAGCAGCTGTGATGACATTAGCAAAAGTCAACACAATAGAAATGTTGAAATTCAAAAAATCAACACATAGCTTCAAGACACTAGACAAACAGATTTTGATTTTTAAACTGAGAACTAGATAATGTCCTAGATGTAGATCTTCATTTGAGATCACTGAGTAACTTCTAGATCATTTAGAAGTTGTGTAAGTGAGAATTTATTCAATTGAGAAAACATAGAAAAATGGGGAGATAGATAGATAGATATATGACTTTTTTTACACTTTACAGTAAAAGTGATGTGGGCGAAATTGAGGCAATAAAAGCCCCCTCTTCCATTTAACCCACCAAATAAATATAAATAGATAGAATTTAAAAATTGATTAAAAAAACATAAAGAAATGGAGTAATGAATACTCTCATAATTATATTGAATTGACAAAAGAAATTGAGGAAAGCAATTTTATTCAAATCATCCAGCAATTGAATGAAAAAGACTAAGAAATTGTCAAAAAACCACTGATTTATTGATAATTAGAAATACCGGTTTCGGTTATTACACCATTGTCAATCTCTGATAAACTCAGTTTATCACAATGGTGTAATAACTGAAACCGGTATTTCTAATTATCAATAAATCAGTGGTTTTTGACAATTTCTTAGTCTTTTTCATTCAATATGAATAATTACCACAATATCAACTTCTCAACTACACAAAAAGCATCCAGCAAATCATTGAGAAAGAGATGAGACTATAAAACGTTATTCAAAGGATATAAAGGAACAAGTTTTGGTTGTTACACCATTGTCAATCTCTGGTTACCTTAATTAATTCGAGTCACAACCACCTGAATTATTGAAAAAAAATTATTTATTTTTAAAAAAATTGAGAAATTAACTATTAATAATTGTCATACATGGCATCAAAACCCATCTAATTTTTCTTGAATGTAATTTGAAATATTTATTATTTTGCGAGTTGGAAATTTAGTACAACCTCCCAAACATTACATAAGTGATTGTGACAATTTGATGTTATAGTACAGGGTGGTTCAGAGAAGCGGGAAATTTTGAAAGTTGAATAATTTCAAGTAAAACAAACCTTGAAATAAAGTTTTTCATATCATTCAATAGTAAAAATAATGCCATTTTAGAATAAATAATACCATAACATTTAATTTTTGAAGATGACATCTTGCAGGTGTATTCCTTTTCTATGCAAACATTCCTGTATTCTCTTCATCACATTGTCCATGGTTTGATGTAACATTAAAATAGTATTTTGAAATCGCTTCTCGAATCTTGGCTTTCAATTCTTGTTGCAGAATTGGAAACCAAGATTCGAGAAGAGATTTCAAAATCCAGTTTTAATGTAACGTCAAACCATGCATGGACAATGTGATGACTACAGGAATGTTTGCATAGAAAAGGAACATACCTGCAAGATGTCATCTTCAAAAAATAAATGTTATGGTATTATTTATTCTAAAATGGCATTATTTTTACTATTGAATGATATCCTATACTATTAAACGAGCAACTTCTGTTTATATGTTTAGATGTTCAGATGTTTAGATGTTCAGATGTTTGGATGTTGGGATGTTTGTATTTCACCGGATCTCGAAAACGGCTCTAACGATTCTCACGAAATTCAGAACATAGAAGGTTTATAATATAAAGATTCGATTGCACTAGGTCTCATCCCTGGGAAAACTCGCTGAAGGACATTAAAAAGATAATTATTATTCATCCTTGGAAAAACATCTGATAATTATTTCATCGTCTGTTGATGATGGAAGTGAGTGAGCGAGTGCATGTGTGTGGAACTGTGTCAAAATTATGACTCAGCTGTTGAACTTTTGTAATCATTCAATCAGATACTTAGTGCCGGTTGCAAAAAGCCGGGTTATTCTCAATCCTGATTAATTCCAGTAGATCCATCTTTTTGAAATAGTCTTCTCTGATTTGGTTCACGTGAAGTCAATCAGGATTAAAATTTAACCGGCTTTTGTGCAAATTCAACCAATATATATTGCAAATCATAGACAAGTCAACAGTTTAGTTGAATCTATATATATTTATATACAACTAGCCGTCAGGCTCGCTTTGCTCGCCATATCCGTCTAGCCAGGGGGCTCCGCCTTTGGGCCTTTGTGAGGGAAATTTTTGCATACCTCTGGGAATTAATCTCAATTTACTGTGATTAGATAGAACATTTCTGTATGAATGTTATTATAATTTCTTCTTTCGTAAAAAAAATTTATGCTTTTGTACTCCAGAGCGAAGCTCGGTTCCCGATATTGGAAAACTTTATTTAAAGATTTGTTTTACTTTAAATTATTTAACTTTCAAAATTTCCCGTTCCTCTGAAACTCCCTGTTAATATGAAATGACATTTCAAACATATCTCTCTGTTGGATTAATTCCATGATAACTTAAAAATAGAAATAATACCAGTATCTGAATATATGCCTATTTGGGACAATGAGACAATCACAGTGATGTAAAACTAACAATGACTAAGATAGGTAGGTAGGTATTCTAAGAAGTGTTAGTCAAGGTTTGAGGCAATTGCCAATTTAGTAAAAATCAACTCAACTTGATTTGGTTGCATAATTATTATTTAACAATGGTTTTATTTCTTATGACAGCTTATAAGTGAGGTGACTGAGGTCCACGTTATAATGGCAATGTTTGATTCGCAATGGTGTTGCTATCCTTGTCTATCATTTAACAAAGCGGATAGAGCCATCTCTCTCTCGCTTTGCTCTGTTGCCAGATCGTCTTTTAACAATGTAGAATTAGTAATTAACTAACAAAGTATTTCATCTTAATTATGAAAATTTATTACCTATGAAATTAATGTTAGATATAATTTCTTGCTTAATAAAATATAATTGGTTACCTTAGGTCTATATAAGGTCTATACTTTCAATCAGGTACTTGTGGATGAGAATACTGCGTGAGGTCTACTGTTCACAGAACTACTAGTAAAATATAACTGATTATTTTAAACTAGAATGAACAGTTGATATTACATCAATAAACCTGTATCAGCTACCGCCATAGAAGGCATTCTCATGACTGAGGATCGGCAACGTTGTTCTCCTATCTTTCTCCACTGCCATTATAACGTGGACCTCACTATAGCGGTAAGTTTACTGCGACTACAGTACTATAGAGAGGTCCACGTTATAATGGCAGTGGAGAAAGATGGGAGAACAACGCTGCCGATTCTCTGCCTTGTCACTGCCTTCTAGAGAGGATAGCTGCTCCGGTATATCTGATACAATATGAACTGTTTTATCAGGATTTTAGGATTATCCATTGAAAATAAGGATTGATACTTGGAACTATATGGTCCACGTTATAATGGCAGTGGAGAATGATAGGAGAACAACGTTGCCGATCCTCTGTCTTGTCACTGCCTTCTATAGAGGATAGCTGACACCAGTATATCTGATGTAATATTAAATTGTTCATTCTACTTTAAAATAATCAGTTATATTTTACTAGTAGTTCTGTGAACAGTAGACCTCACGCAGTATTCTCATCCACAAGTACCTGATTGAAACTATAGACCTTATGGAAATACAGCAATCTCTCCACACTTCTCCACACATCTGTGTAATCACTTGTCAGCTGATTTAAGATGAATAATTCTATAGTCTGATTTTTACTCTAATATTGGCGTATGAAGGAGGCTCCCTTTTCCTTTTATATTATCCTTGAAATGCAAAATTCCCAAAAAAACTTGTGTATACGTCGACGCGCAATTAAAAAAGGAACATACCTGTCAAAATTTCATGAAAATCTATTTCCGCGTTTCGCCGTAAATGCGCAACATATAAACATTTAAACGTTAAGAGAAATGCCAAACCGTCGACTTGAATCTTAGACCTCACTTCGCTCGGTCAATTATATAGAGATATCAGAGTATGAAGGAATTCCTTTTCTTTTCATATTATCCTTAAAATGCAAAATTTCAAAAAACCTTGTGTATACATCGACGCGCAGTTGAAAAAGGAATATTCCTGCCAAATCTCATCGAATTCTATCAACGCGTTTGGCCGTAATTTGAAATATTTATTATATCATACAGACAGAAAAAAGAAAATCCGAGTTAAAACATAGACCTCACTATGTTCGGTCAATAAGGAATTGAAATTTTTCTGTTAACCTTACACAATATAAAAGAAGTGAAATCTAAAAGTAAAATAGGCCTACAACATTATTACACAAGAAATCGAAATCCAAATTTTCGGGAAAGGAATCAGAAAACTTTAGAAATCCGGAATTCTAAGACATTTTACGATCCTGTTATCTGGGTATTGACAGAGTATAGTCAAGTATATTATTTAGCAGTTAAGTAGGGTCTATGGGCACCCTAGCACGAACTAGACAGGTAGTGGCTCTTTGTCTTTCCTTCTATTTTGGGCCGCACTTTCTCTCTTTCTTGCTCGGTCAGTGACGAAATTCGTAGAATCCCAAGGAATTCTTGAGGGCAGCAAAAGAATGTGGAGATCGCTTCCTATGATACACCCGTCCTCTTCTTCATTTCAATTGGGTCTTCTTCTTCTTCTTTTCTTCTTCTTCTTCTTCTTCTTCTTCTTCTTCTTCTTCCTCTTCTTCAGACCGAAAGTTTGTTTGTTTCTTTTCTAGAGTAGGGCTGGCCAGCTAACCTTTTCTCTATGGATGATCTCTTTCCCGCTCTCAGAATGTATGCAGTACAGTATTCTCATTCCGATTGTACTCAGTTTGGGGTTAATGCCCTATATAGCTCTAGGTCTAGGTCAACATATACCTACATTATGTAGATAAACTTCCAAGGTTCTTACTGAAAAATACCATAGTTCTACCATAGTGAGGTCCACGTTGCCATCCTTGTCTATCATTCGACAAAGCAGATAGGCCTAGTGCTATCGTTTTCTACCTCTGCAAAGTTAGCAGATCACTTATTAATAATGAAGAAATATATTATATTGACAAAAATATTCAATCTCAAATATCAAAATTCATTATTCAATAATTTAATTGACCGAGCGAAATGAGGTCTAAGATTCAAGTCGACGGTTTGGCATTTGTCTTAATGTTTAAATGTTTTATATGTTGCGCATTTACGGCGAAACGCGTTAACAGATTTTCATGAAATTTGACAGGTATGTTCCTTTTTTAAATGCGGTTTTTGGAAATTTTGGATTTCAAGGATAATATAAAAGGAAAAGAGCCTCCTTCAGACGCCAATATTAGAGTAAAAATCAGACTATAGAAATATTCATCATAAATCAGCTGACAAGTGATTACACAGATGTGTGGAGAAGCCAGTCTATTGCTGTATTTCCATAATATCTATAGTTTCAATCAGGTAGATACTTGTGGATGAGAATACTGCGTGAGGTCTACTGTTCACAGAACTACTAGTATCATCTACTCTGTAGATAGGATTAATCAGACTATAGAATTATTCATAATCAATCAGCTGACGAGTGGATTACACAGATGTTCTGGAGAAGCCGTGTCTATTTCTATAAGGTCTATAGTTTTAATCAGATACTTTGAAGAGTTATGCATCTTCAAGGTCTTTGGTTTTAATATTTTGTTTTGCAGTCATGGTATTATTATTGCGTGCCCATCATTATCAATATCCTCACATTTGAAAAAAACTAATTTGATAGGTGATTGAAAATAATGCCATAATGCTTCTTGTATTTTTTTATTGTAAAGAAATAATTTTCATCAGATGGAAAGATTATCACGGAACTGGATGAATTATATCATATGGAATACAAATTCAAACGTGAACTGAATTTGTTAACATTTCAAACAGGTGACATCAGATACTTGTGGATGAGAAAACTGCGTGAGGTCTACTGTTCACAGAACTACTAGTACAATACTTTTGTATTTTAATTTCACTTGTTTTACATTTGTGTGAGTTTATTTGACGTGCAATGTAACATAACATTTTTCAATATTTTTATCACATTCTATCAGGTAACCCGTGCTCCGCAGGGGTCTGTTTAAAAACTTGACAACCTGAAAGCTTCACATAATGAAATCTTGAAGAATTTAAAATAGGTCTATATCCTCGGCAAATTAAGAATCTATATGCAATAATTCAAGTTAATCAGTTGAGTAGTTGAGACGTGAATTTCCTGAATTTCCTATCCCCTACATGTATGAGCCAATTCTTTCCTTTATTAGATATTATAGATGAGATTTTTGACACTTTACATTCTCTATTATTTCCAGAGAGGAGTATATTTTAAGGGTTGTGTGTCAGAAAGGACCCAGAGTCCTAACTCCGCCTTTAATGATGGCAAAATTATTTAATTTAATTTAATTCAATCTTCATGCATCTCTTTTTCTATCGTTTCCTCCTCTTCTGTCACATCTTCCTCTATTTCTTTTTCACTTTATTTTCTTTTTCCCATCAGGATAAACGAACCGGAATCAATCAAACTCCCAAGTTTGGTCAGACTTTCTTGGTCATTCCTTTTCCAGACAGATTCCTGCTTCCTTATTTTCTCTCGCTGCTTCTTCTTCTTTTGCCTCAACTCTTCATCTTCTTCTTCTTCTTCTTCTTCTTCTCATACTCCTCCTCCTCCTCTTCCTCTCTTTCTCCTGCACCTCCTCTGACTTTCTCTCTCTTTTACTTCTTCCTCTTCTTTTCTTCTTCATCTCCTCTCCACAACATTCTTCTTTCTTCTCCTTTATTCTGCTTCTTCTCCTCTCCATAACATTTTTCTCCTCCTCCTCCTTCTTCTTTATTTCTGCTTCTTCTCCTCTCCACAACATTTTCCCTTCTTCTTCTTCTTCTTCTTCTTCTTCTCCTTCTTCTTCTTCCTCTTCTTCTTCATCTTGTTCTTCTTCTTGCCCCTTCACTTCTTCTCATTCTCCTCCTTCTTCTTCTTCTCAAGCTCCTCCTCCTCCTTCTTCTTCTCCTTCTTGGTCTTGTTCTCCTCCTGTATTCCTGTCCTCCTTCTTGTCTCCCTGTTCTTCTTCCTTCACCTCATCTCACTTCAACTCATATTTTACCTTTCTTCTTCTTCTTCTTCTTCGTGTGTTTTCCTCTTTTTCTCGTTGTCTTGAAGAGTCTATTTCTGGGCTCATTATCATTAACATGGTGAGTGCTGCTTTTTCTAGAAAATTCTATTTGCGGCTCCATTGCCATTTTCGTAGAATGTGTGAATTGAGAGACACAGAGTGAGTGTGATAGAGTGGGGGTGAGTGAGAGAGTGTGAGGGAGGAAGTGAGTGAATGAGTGTGAGAGAGAGATTGAGTGAGGAGCTGAAGATGTACTAGTTTCAGAGCAGGTAGTGAGTCATCGGGACTGTGAATGGAATAATATATCATTCAGAAAGAAAAATCAATTATTGTACTTGGCCAGTAATTTTGTGGAAAATTTGGACATTGGAATAAGTTATATTTTTTAGCTAATGTTCACAGCTTTTCATACATTCGACTTGAAATGATTTCGGGATTTTTGGTTCACAGATTTGGTAGAACAATGCTGAAATATAATTCATTCTACAGGATTTACAATTTACAAAATAATTTAGTAGTTCAATAATTGAAATTGTACCTACTTTGCAATTGTTATAGAGGTTTTAAAGGATGTTAACTTTGTGTGGCTGTTAGGGTTGTTGTTATGGTAGAAAATAATTGAAAGTCTAAATAAAGAGTAATTTTCATAGGTGTTGCAACCAGAAAAATCCGGAAAATATTCAATATCCTGAATTATTTATTGCTTTAGAGATTACGACCACTGTTCAGTATTTATCATTCCAAACTATTTATTACTTACAAGAAACAACTATTTATTCTTATTGGAAACAACTATTCAATATTCCCCTCTATTTATTGCATTCAAAATGGCAGTTGCCAATCTATTCCCCGTCTAGCTTCATAAAATGAGGAAAATATAGAAAATAATAGCCGCATTTTTCTAGGCAAGGAAAACGGGTTGGCCACATAAATATTGATGAATTTTTGTGTGAAAAGTTCCATTCAAATCTATAGTAATAATACTTGCCTGTGAGTGTGAAACGTTCCATTCAATTCAATAGTAATAGTAGTTGGTTGTGCGTGAAGACTTACATCCAATTATATAGTATTCATATTTGCCTGAGTGTGTGAAACGTTCTATTCAAATCTATATAAATAAAGTACTCAATAAATCAATCAATTCAACGAATTTTACAAAGTATGAGAAATTAATTACTAGAGTCGGTCTTGAGCTGTTGTATTATGCTGCTGTGTAGTTTTTCAAATTACAATTTTCTCTTCATTCTACTCAGCCCCTCATTCTCATTCTACTTGGCTTCTTATTCTCACTTCCTCTTCCTCTTTTTTTTCTCTTTCTTCTGCTTCTTCTATTTCCAATTCTTCTACTTCTTTATCATCTTCTTCAATTTCTTATTCTTCTTCGTCTTCTTTCCTTCCTTCCTCCTTCTTCTTCTTCTTCTTCTTCTTCTTCTTCTTCTTCTTCTTCTTCATCTTCTTGTTCCTTGTCTTCTTCTTCAATTTCTTATTCTTCTTCGTCTTCTTTCCTTCCTTCCTTCCTCCTCCTTCTTCTTCTTCTTCATCTTCTTGTTCCTTGTCTTCTTCTTCCTTTCCTTCTTCTCCTTCTCCTTCAAGAGAAACACACACACAGTGAATATCCAGCAATCACCCAACCAAAAATCGTGACTTTCCAAGTGCATCGGAATAGTAGACAACAGATGGACTTTGGAGCAGGTGCGGAAGAGAGAGAGAGTAAGTGAGTGAGAGAGACAATAGAGAGAAGAAGAGTGTAGGATGATAAGAAAATCGGTTGGAGGCGGTTGACGAAGGAGGAGGTGGAGGAAGAGGAGTAGGTGGAGACGTACGTCTGGACATGCGATAATTATAAGGCGCCATTCAAAAGCTAATGTTGGCTGTAGTCTGGCGCCAAGTAGTGAAACCGGCAACACTGTGCATCGGTCTCCCAGTTCCCAAGAGGCGCATCAAAGGCATTGCAATGCTATACATGCATACTGTGAGACCGGTTCACAGGTATGCTCGTTTCACATAATCTCCACTGTGTTTGAGTTCCCACTCCACAGAAAATTAAGTAAAACAGTTTAGTTTGTCTATAGTGAGGTCTACGTTATAATAGCAGTAATTGATAAACATTGGTGTTGCTATCCTTGTCTATCTTTCGACAAAGCAGGTAGTGCTATCCTTTTCTAGCTCCCGAACTTTGCCAGATCGGTTTATTTACAATGTAGAAATATAATTGATTAACAAAATATTTAATCTTTATTAACCCTAAAGAGACACACTGGGGTGTTTCACACCCCAGGGATTTTTTTCTGTTCTGCAGTTGACAATATCAAACAGAATTTATGCCCAGTCTAAATCAGGTTTGTAATATTGTCAACTACTCTCCACCACTTCCAGTCAGTAATAGTATTTTACCAGGTCACCAGCTCATCTTGTTCTTCGTTTGGGGTGTCTAACCACCCCAGAGTGTCTTTTACGTAGGACTTTTTTCAAACACTTTTATTACAAAGATTTACTTGTATTTCATACGAATGTGGTATGGGATGATGGATCAGATTGGAATTAATGCTATGATTCTCTACAATTTGAGATTCAAAACAATAAAATGAAGAGACGTGAGTTTTGATGAAGTTGTCATGGCAATGATCAAGCCATCGTTCAAACCGGATTAGGAGCTCCAACACTTGGGCGGAACATACGTACTTCTAAAATTAGTATAAATATTGATAAGCAGTGCTTTACTTTTGATTTCTGTATGCACTTGGAACAAAAATGATTAAGAAATGATGAAGTATGGTCTTAGTACTTGTTTTTTTTTTTATATTTTTCAAAGAAAAATGCAAATTAAATTTGGGTGTTCAACACCCCAGTGTGTCTACTGTGTTAGCATAAAGTAAGTGTGTCTCTGTAGGGTTAATTGATAAATTGAAACAAGAATGGACAGTTAATATTGAGCTAGATATACCGGTATCAGATATCCTCTATAGAAGGCAGTGGCAAGGCAGAGAGTCGGCAGTGCTGTTCTCCTATCTGCCATTATAACGTGGACCTCACTAGACTCATACAAGATTGATATATTTGTCTCAAATATAACCTAGTTTTTGATAGAATGGTTGAATCCATTCAATCATGGAATTTTTGTTGATTAATTAATTGATAATGGCTTTGCCCGTTGATGCTCCACTAAATATTTTAAAATATAATTTTGTATCAATGAATCAATAAAGGATCTATAATAAAGTAAGGAACTGGCTTATACACGTACGGCATAGGAAAATTATGTTTGACGCATCATCACGTCTGAACTACTCAACTGATTAACTTGAAATTTTGAATATAGATACTTAATTAACCGAGGATGGTTATAGGCCTATTCTCAATTCTTCAAGATTTCATTACGTCAAGTTTCCAGTTTGTCATATTAAAAAAAAATGTTTGACGCATCATCACGTCTGAACTAATCAACTGATTGACTTGAAATTTTGCATATAGATTCTTGATTAGCCGAGGATGGATTTTAGGCCTCAATTCTTCAAGATTTACGTCAAGTTTTCAGTTTGTCATAATTTTTTTTCCGTTTCTCATGTTTTTGCTAGTAAAGAATAAATTATTGAAGTTATTCAAATAATATTTAAATGTGCATAAAACGACTGAAAACATTCAAACTATCCATGACTTTTTTAAACAAATTGAGTAGAGAACGATTGAAAATGGTTTGAAAAAATTCTCATTTTTTTCTCTTTCTAACTGCGGTAGGTGTGGTTCAGTCAGCTCTGGCTTATCTTCTGTCAGTATTGGTTAAATGGGAAGCATAGCTGTTATACACTAGGAATGCTGACAATTTAAAATGAATCTGACAGTATAGCGGTGGCGCCTATGGTCAAGTATAGAGGTCGAATTCCTGTAGACAGTATGCTCTTTCAATGCTCACAGGAATCTCACTTTGATACAACGTTGTGTGCCGTTATTTGATACAGTTTCAATGTGTGATACACGTTGCAAAATTACAGTACATTGGGTGGATTGTAAGAAGGTTGAGTTGGATTTAACCGCCGTTAAATGATGTCATCTGATGAATGTATCTGAAGTGAGGTCGACGTTATAATGGCAGTATTTGATTAACAGCGATGTTGCTATCCTTGTCTATTATTCTACAAAGCAGATGATGCTATCCTTTTCTAGTACTGCAACGTTTCCAGATCGGTTTTGAACAATGTAGAAATATAATCAATTTACAAAATATTCAATGGTGTTGCTATATCCTTGTCTATCTCTTGACAAAGCAGATCACGCTATCCTTTTCTAGTACTGCAACGTTGCCAGATCGGTTTTGAACAATGTAGAAATATAATCAATTTACAAAATATCAAATGGTGTTGCTTTCCTTGTCTATCTCTCGACAAAGCAGATCACGCTATCCTTTTCTAGTACTGCAACGTTGCCAGATCGGTTTTGAACAATGTAGAAATATAATTAATAAGTTATACAAAATAGTTTATCACAAATATGAAAATGTGTTACCTAATCATTGAAAAAAATAATTTCTTTGATGAATAAAATTTTTCATATTTGTGATAAACTATTTTGTATAACTTATTAATTATACTTCTACATTGTTCAAAACCGATCTGGCAACGTTGCAGTACTAGAAAAGGATAGCGTGATCTGCTTTATCAAGAGACAGACAAGGATATGATTGATCATTTTAAACAAGAATGAACAGTTGATATTACATCAGAAATACCCCGGTATCAGCTATCCTCTATAGAAGGCAGTGGCAAGGCAGAGAATCGGCAACCCTGTTCTCTTATCTTTCTCCACTGCCATTATAACGTGGACATCACTATATCAATGATAAATCCACAACGGTTGAATTCAGTTAGAGTTTTCTGCAACTGTCATATTGTTGATTCCCATGGATTTTATCATAAAATGAAATTATTTTCTGTTGATATTTTACAATTTTTCTCTCATATCTTTCTCTATGAATATCATTAAAAAACTCTGACACCAGACCTGACCCAGCCAGGTCACTCGATATTATCATTTTTACTTTCCATGCCCTATTAGCCATAGGAAAGGAAAGTATTGCTTTCCGAAAAAATTAAGGTACCCCAATTTCTTAATTTCTATACTTTCAAGGTCCCCTGAGTCCAAAAAATGTTTTTTGGTATTGGTCTGTGTGTGTGTGTGTGTATGAGTGTATTGTCGTCTGTGTAAACGATATCTCATCTCCCAATTAACGGAATGACTTGAAATTTGGAACTTAAGGTCCTTACACTATAAAGATCCGACACGAACAATTTCGATCGAATGCAATTCAGATGGCGGCTAAAATGACGAAAATGTTTGTCAAAAACAGGGTTTTTCGCGATTTCCTCAAAACAGCTCAACGATTTGATCAAATTCATACCTAATATAGTCATTGATAAGCTGTATTAACTGCCACAAGTCCCATATCAGTAAAATTTCAGGAGCTCCGCCCCATCTATGCAAAGTTTCGATTTAGATTTTCAATTATCAGCTTCAGATACGATTTGAACTAGAAATTCCAAGTGGAAAAGATTGAGCATGAGAATCTCTACAATTAATGTCCAGTAACATGTTCACCTAGAATTAAAAATAAGCTCGAAATTCGAGAAAATGTGATTATCCAATTGCAACTGTTGGCAACTGTTGATTCTATTAATCATTCACTATGAAGAGATAGCAGATCTCGTGTGTATCCAGCGTTATTATCCTGTCACCAGCTGGCTCAGATCTTAGAATAGTAGACTTTTATGCGCATGAACACTAGCGTCAGGTGATCAATTTTCATAACGGCAAGGAAAGTAGTGTGAGTGCGCCACACCAGATTTTTAAAAAACTCTTCACCCATACTTGTCTGGGAACTGGAAACCTCTATGAATTACTCTACACTCTTGACTATTATTGATAATTTTGTGCATGTTTTACTGTATTTTAATTGTTATTTAGATGTGTATTTTTCTCTAATTTTGTTTTTTTTCTTATTACAGAGTCTCCCCTCCACCTTACTGTCGTTTCTCCAGAGAGAGGTTAAAGCCTGAAGGTGAGTCAATTCAAGAGAGTCATTTTCAAAAATAATAATTTTTAAAATCTTTTTGGAATTGAATAAACCCAAATTTCAAATCAATAGAAGTGTAGACAGGTTTGGATTACCTGGATCATAATAAAACCTAGTAGGTAACCCGTGTTTCGCAAGGGTTTGATTAAAAACTTGACCAACTGAAAACTCGACCTACTGAAGTCTTGAAGAATTAATTAATTAAATGAATAAATGTGTTGTACGAGTAGGAGATTATTGTGTAGAAGTAACACAGCTTGATGTAAATTGCTGTCAAAAGAGTTACCTATTGGATATATTTCTTCTATTCCATGTTTTTTTGGTTCACTCACTTACCCAGCTTAGATTTGATCACTTTTTTAAAGTTATACAACTAGTTGAGAAAAAAATTTCTCTTATCCATAGTAAAGCTAGGATTAAGGTCCGAACCCACTAGAACGTATCATACCATGACCGTGCCCGTACCGACACATGCAAAAAAATATTCTTTGCATCATTTGATATGTAATGCACCCATTAGGACCGTTCCGTCACCGGCCAAGCACGGAGCGTGCCATGGCACGTCCAGGTCAACATTTGTCAGCAGTAATTTTGTCGGACGGAACGGTCCTTGCATGGCACGTGACGCCTGCAAACCCCGTTGTAACCGCGTATGCACCGCGTTGGTAACCAGTTCACCGCTACATTCTCTTGCTAACTGACGCGTTCCCAACAACTTCTGACGGGCATCATACGCGTATCATACGCGTATCATACCCGTATCATACGCGTACATACGCGTAATGTACTGGCATAGACCGCTGTTGATCCGTGTAGGGGGCATAGTTGTTATTTTACGTGCCTGGCATGGTAGGACACGGTCCGTGTCTGATACGTTCTAGTGGGTTCGAACCTTAAAGGTTTATTATCAAATCTCATATTTCTTTCTTCTAATACGATATTTTTTTCAAAGACTTTACAAACTGAAAACTCTAACTACTGAAGTCTCGAAGAATTCAAAATAGGCCTATAACCATCCTCGGTTAATCAATAATCTATAATATGCAAAATTAAAATTTAATCAGTTGAGTAGTTCAGACGTGATGTTAAATGGACGGAGGCTTTTTCTCCTCTTCACAATATTCTTCTCCTTCTGCTTCTTCTTCTTCTTCTTTTCTTCTTCTACGTCTTCTTCTTCTTCTTTTTGTTCGTCTTCTTTGTAGCAAGCGCCACAACGTAGAGGCGCCGCTAATATAAATGAAAATAAATAAATAATAGATTTAACTGCTGCAAGTGAGCTGTAGTGCATTGCTGTGTGGCGCCAGACACTCACTCAACCTTGGACTTATTCCATTTTTCACCACACTTCTTCTCTTTCTTCTTCTTCTTCTTCTTCTTCTTCTTCTCCTTCTTCTTCTCAGTCTTCTTCTTCCTCTTCCTCTTCTTCTTCTTCTTCTTCTTCTTCTTCTTCTTCTTTCTTCTTCTTCTTCTTCATCATCACTTCATCTTCACCTCTTCTGTTTTTAAGTGTTCAAAAATCTAAACACAGTTGTCTGTACTGTGTTTAGTCGCCGAATTACGTACTAAAGACAGTACAATATGCAACGTGATTATGGCTAAAAACAGTACTGTTCATGTAACGCAGTATCAAGTACTAGAAACAGTACAGTCTACAGTTTGGGCTGTGTTGATAAAAATAGTTCTGTTTGTAGAACACTGTAGCCTATTATGTACTAGAAACCGTATAGTTTGCGCTGTGATAATTGCTAAAAACAGTACTGTTTATAGGGCACTGTATTATGTACTAGAAAAAGTATAGTGTGCTATTCGATTGCTGAAAACAGTACTGTTTATAAGGCACAGTTTTAAGTACTATAAACTGTACATTGTCCTCTGTGGTAATTGCAAAACACAGTGCTGTGTATAGAGCGCCATATTAAGCACTAGAAACAGTACATTGTCCTCCTGGGTGATTGCTAAAAACAGTACTGTCTATAGGGCGCCATATTATGCACTAAAAACAGTACATTGTCCACTGTGGTGATTGCTAAAAACAGTACTGTTTATAGGGCGCCATATTACGCACTAAAAACAGTATATTGTCCACTGTGGTGATTGCTAAAAACAGTACTGTTTATAGGGTGCCGTATTACGTACTAGAAACAGTACAGTGTGCAGCATGTTGTTGCTAAAAACAGTCAACTATTCATGTGGCGTCTGTCTATCGTCCTGTAAGCGCCAACGGAGGCGTTTAGTCTCAAGGAGGTGGCGTCTCTTTCTTTCTCTCTCACTCTTCATCCTCGTTGCTATACTTCTCTCTCTTCTCTCTCTCTCTCTCTCTCTCTCTCTCTCTCTCTCTCTCTCTCTCTTCATCTGAGTCTTCTCTCTCAGCAGCAATAACAACTTAGTCGGTATTTGAGAAATGAATAAGTAGTTGGCGCCACGAAGTTAAGATGTTCTTAACTTTAGAGCTATCACTTGATTCGAGTCTATGATGAGATGTAATGCATATTGAGAACGGTTGATTGTTTTTTTGGCTGGCGTCATTTCGAAGTTGGTTAGAGCGTCATTTCCAAAGTCTGTTGGGTTTTATGTGGGGTGGAATTAGATTTGAATTTAGAGGTTTTTCGTATCATGTTTTTGCAGTTTTTGTTGTAGTGCAGTTTTTTGATTGATAACGGGTTTTCTCTGTTGTATCTAAAATTCGATCTTACTCTCAAAACTCGGTATATTCTCTCTCTACAGATCTAGTGTTTGTAGCTCGTTGACAAAACAAGACACTGGTTTATCACTCTATTTCTCTACTCCTCTATGTGAACTTGAACACAACAGTGTGTGTCCTCTCTACAGATCTAGTTATCGTAGCTCAACACGACAACGGTTCTACACTCTAGATATCTAGATATCTAGATATCTACTTCTCTATGTGAAATCTTTGTGACAAAACAGTAGTGTGTCCTCTCTACAGATCTAGTGCTCGTTGCTCAACGACACATCAACACTCTAAACTTTTAATATTGACTATCGAACTTCTGTCTCAAGGACACGTCACGGAGCCGGCACTCCATTCCTCTACTCCTCTATGTAAACTTTGGCAATACAATAGTCTGTTCACTCTGCAGATCTACCTATCGTAGCTCAAAGAAATGCCTCCGTTCCGTCACTCTATACCTCTACTTTTCTATGTGAACTTGGACAACAGAACAGTGTGTCCACTCTACATAATTATCTAGTTATCGAAGCTCAACGACACTACACGAGGACGTCACTCTATGCCTCTACTCCTCTATGTGAACTTGAACAACACAACAGTGTGTCCACTCTACATATCTAGTTATCGTAGCTCAACGACACTACACGAGGACGTCACTCTACGCCTCTACTCCTCTATGTGAACTTAGACAACACAACAGTCTGTCCTCTCTACAGATCTAGCACTCTTAGCTCAACAACTCGACAACGGTCCGGCACTCTGTTCCTCTATTCCTCTATGTGAACTTGAACACAAAAAATGTGTCCTCTCTTACAACCTCTGTAAACAAAGCCATAGTGCATTCGTCTGTCGTCAGCACAGGTAGGCCTCCTGCACCATTAAAAACCTGGCTGATAAAGATCAGCTGAATTCAACAAATTTTTATTGGTGTAGAAGTCCTACCTGTGCTGACGTCACACGAATGCACTACGGCTTTGTTTATGGAGGTAGTGCCTCTCTACAGATCTAATGATCGTAGCTCAACAACTCGACAATGGTCCGGCACTCTATTCCTCTACTCCTCTATGTGAACTTCAACAACACAACAGTCTGTCCTCTCTACAAATCTAGTGGTCTTAGCTGAACGGCACTAAACTGTCCGTCACTCTATACCCTCTACTTCTTTTTAACCAAAAAAGTCAATTTTTAACCTGGAGAAAACATCAGTGTGTCCCCTCTATAGATCTAGTGCTCACAGCTGAACGACACTCAGGCTCAACTCACACTTACGCGACTCAGGTCGAGAAGAGACTCGACTCCAGTCGAGTGCATGTGTTTTCAAATGGTGACACTCAGACCAGTCGATTCTAGTCTTCGCGACGTCACCATTTGGAAACATGCTCTCAACTAGAGTCGAGTCTCTTCTCGACCCGAGTCACATAAGTGTGAGATGAGCCTAAACAGTCCGTCATTATATATCTTTACTTGTATGTTTGATCTTCAATAACACATCAGTGTGTCCTTTCTACAGACCTAGTGCTCGTAGCTTGTTGAAACGACACGACTATGGTTCGTCGCTCTATACCTCTACTCTTCTATGTGAATACAACACATCAATGTGTCCACTCTACATATCTAGTGCTCGTAGCTCAACGACACGACAACGATGTGTCCTTTCTATAGATCTAGTGCTAGTAGCTCAATGACATGACAGCGATGTGTCCTCTCTATAGATCTAGTGCTCGTAGCTCGTTGAAACGACATGACTACGGTTCGTTGCTCTATACCTCTACTCCTCTATGTGAATACAACACATCAATCTGTCCACTCTACATATCTAGTGCTCGTAGCTCAACGATACGACAACGATGTGTCCTCTCTATAGATCTAGTGCTCGTAGCTTGTTGAAACGACAGGACTACGGTTCGTCTCTCTATACCTCTACTCCTCTGTGAAGACAACACATCAATGGTGTCCACTCTACATATCTAGTGCTCGTAGCTGAACGACACGACAATGATGTGTCTTCTCTATAGATCTAGTGCTCGTAGCTCAACGACACAACAGTGATGTTCTCTCTATAGATCTAGTGCTCCTAGCTGGTTGACACGACACGGGACCCGAAAGCACCATCCAATAATAAGCAATTGATGCCAGAAGAATGTCTAGAATGCAATGCATTGGCGGCGGCTCAAGATAATAAATAATAATAATATTGGGATTGGAGGTCGGTCCATCGGCCAATGGCGCCTCTCCTTCATTACCCACCATCTATTTTTAGAACAGACTTGTTTAATGGAGAGGTGATGGCCTCTCACGACTCTCTCGCTCAGTCTGTCTCTCTCTCTCTCACCGCCAGATCATTCTCTCTTGCACTAGAGTTCTTTTACTCTTGTTCTTGAACTCTGTCGCACTCTCTTGCTCTCGAGTTGTTTTATTCCTTTGCTCTTGAACTCTTTCTCTCTGTGTGTGGTGTCGGTCCTCTTCTCTCTCTCTCTCTCTCTCTCTCTCTCTCTCTCTCTCTCTCTCTCTCTCTCATACGCTCACTGTCGAATTCCTTGTTTGTCTTTTGGGTATTGTTGTTTTCAATGCATTTTCTATATGCTCTGAGTTTGTACCTATAACTCCCAATTCATAATGGTTTTATGGAAAATATAACCTATTGATCGATTTCATAGTCTTAGAAATATTTGAATGAAAAAGACTGATTTATTTTATTTTTTTTATAAAAAAACCACTGATTTATTGATAATTACCACAATATCAACTTCTCAACTACACAAAAAGTTAGAAATATTTTATTCGTCTTTTGGGAACTTGAAATGAACGATTACCGGTATCATCTATCCTCCATAGAAGGCAGTGGCAATGCAGATATTCGGCCACGTTGTTCTCCTGTCTTTCTTCACCGCCATAATTGACCAAGCGAAGTGAGGTCTAAGATTCAAGTCGACGATATGGCATTTCTCTTTATGTTTAAATGTTTATATGTTGCGCATTTACGGCGAAACGCGGTAATAGATTTTCATGAAATTTGACAGGTATGTTCCTTTTTTAATTGTGCGTCGACATATATACAAGGTATTTGGAAATTTTGCATTTCAAGGACAATATAAAAGGAGAAAGGAGCCTCCTTCATACGCCAATATTAGAGTAAAAATCAGACTCTAGAATTATTCATCATAAATCAGCTGACAAGTGATTACACAGATGTGTGGAGAAGCCAGTCTATTGCTGTATTTCCATAAGGTCTATAGTGTCAATCAGGTACTTGTGGATGAGAATACTGCGTGAGGTCTACTGTTCACAGAACTACTAGTACAATAAAGGAAATAATTGGCTTGTACACGTACGGGATAGGGAGTTCACGAATGACGCATCATCACGTCTCAACTACTCAACTGATTAACTTGAAATTTTGTATATATAGATTCTTAATTTACCGAGGATGGTTATAGGTCTATTTTAAATTCTTCATGATTTCAGTAGGTCAGGTTTTCGGTTTGTCAAGTTTTTAATTGACCCTAACGCAATCTCTTCTTCTTCTTCTTCTTCTTCTCTTCTTCTTCTTCTTCTTCTTCTTCTTCTTCTTCTTCTTCTTCTCTTCTTCTTCTTCTTTTTACTTAGGTAAGGAAAGTATTGCTTTCCGAAAAAAATTAACGTACCCCAATTTGTAAATTTCTATACGTTTCGAGGTCCCCTGAGTCCAAAAAAGTGGTTTTTGGGTATTGGTCTGTGCCTGTGTGTGTGTGTGTGTGTGTGTGGTGTGTGTGTGTGTGTGTGTGTGTGTGTGTGTATATGAGTGTATGTGCGTCTGTGTACACGATATCTCATCTCCCAATTAACGGAATGACTTGAAATTTGGAACTTAAGGCCATTACAATATAAGGATCCGGCACGAACAATTTCGATCAAATTCAATTCAAGATGGCGGCGAAAATGTCGTAAAAAACAGGGTTTTTCGCGATTTTCTCGAAAACGGCTCCAACGATTTTGATCAAATTTATACCTAGAATAGTCATTGATAAGCTCTATCAACTGCCACAAGTCCCATATCTGTAAAAATTACAGGAGCTCCGCCCCATCTATGCAAAGTTTGAATTTATATTCCCAACTATCAGGCTTCAGATACAATTTAAACAAAAGATTTTAAGTGGAAAAGATTGAGCATAAAAATCTCTTCAATTAATGTTCAGTAACATTTTCACCTAAAATTGAAAATAAGCTCGAAATTCGAGAAAATGTGATTATTTCAATTGCAAACTGTTCGGCAACTGTTGATTCTATTAAATAATTCACTATGAAGAGATAGCAGACCTCGTGTGTTTCCAGCGTTATTGTCCTGTCACCAGCTGGCTTAGATCTTTAAATGTGATCAATATTCATAACGGCAAGGAAAGTTGTGTGAGTGCGCTACACCATTTTTCTTCTTCTTCTCCTTCTCCTCCTCCTTAACATTTTTCTTCTTATTCTTCTTTTTATTCATCTTCATTTTCTTCCTCTTCTTCTTCAACAACTTCTTCTTCTTATCTGCTTCTTCTCTTCTCCACAACATTCTCCTCCTCCTCCTCCTCCTCCTCCTCTCCTCCTCCTCCTCCTAATAAGGAATGCCTTTGATGTTTTTTGGTTGACTAATTAAGTTGGTGTTGTTTAGACTTGATTGTTGGTGGATTGATTGACTTGATTGGACTTGGAAGGTTATTTTGTTGGATTATTTTGTGACTTGGACTTGATTTTGCCGGCGGTTAAACAGTGCTGGTTGGGGGTCGGAAGCCACCTAGAATTTGTTGATTCTCCATGGGTTGTGGGATTTGAAAGTGGTTGGTGATCTTCTCTTAAATAAAATAAAATGATGGGTGAATAATAAAATAGATAGAGAACAGCGTAGTAGAAGGTGATAAAGAAGAAAAAGGAGAAGTTGAAGGAGGTATTGAGGAGTAAAAGAAGGATTAAGAAGAAGAAGAAGAGAAGTGGAGAATGAGAAGACGAAAAATAAGAGTGAAAAGTGCAGACAAACAGAAGCTAGACCAGAACTCAGCAAGCTTTGCTTTGCGACGGGGTGACTGTGTGTTTGTGTAATAATTTACTCTTACTTCTCCGTTTTTTTCTTCAACTTCTTCCTCTTCTACTCCTTCTTCTTCTTCTTCTTCTTCTCTCCTATTCCTTCCTTCTCCTTCTTGTTCTTCTTATTTTCCTTCTTCTCCTCCTCGTTCTTCTTCTCCTTCTTCTTCTTCCTCTTCTTTCCTTTTACTTCTTCTCCCTATTCCTTCCTTCTCCTTCTTGTTCTTCTTCTTTTCCTTCTTCACTTGCTTCTTCTCCTCCTTGTTCTTCTTCTTCTTCTCTTCCAATTCCTTACTTCTCCTTCTTGTTCTTCTTTTCCTTTTTCACCTGCTTCTCCTCCTTGTTGTTGTTGTTCTTCTTCTTCTCCCTATTCCTTACCTCTCCTTCTTGTTCTTCTTCTTTTCCTTTTCCACCTGATTCTTCTCCTCCTTGTTCTTTTTCTTCTCTTTTCCTTCTTCGCCTGCTTCTTCGCCTGCTTCTTCTCCACCTTGTTCTTCTTCTTCTTGCTCTTCTTCTTTTCCTTCTTCACCTGCTTCTTCTCCTCATTGTTCTTCTTCTACTTCTTCTTCTTCTACTTCTTCTTCTTCTTCTTCTTCTTCTTCTTCTTCTTCTTCTTCTTCTTCTTCTTCTTCTTCTACTTCTTCTTATTCTTCTTCTTCTTCTTCTTCTTCTTCTTCTTCTTCTTCTTCTTCTTCTCCTCCTTGTTCTTCTTTTTCTTGTTGAGCGGCGTCGTTTTATTTCTAAGTTTAGCATTTCATACATTCCAGTGGACCAGTTTGACTGGCTCAGTGTGTGTTGTGCTGTGCAGACGGCGTCAGCATTGCTGGAATGGGCAGCAATGGGCTGCTGTTAGTGAGGCATGCTGTCAGATTGAGGTGAATCCAAGTGAGTCAGACTCAGTCCAGCTTCTCCAGTGTGTGGCCCTTTACTTGTTTGGCTGGATCTCATTCTTTTCAGTGCAGCTCAGCGGCGGCCTAAAATTAGTTTTCGTTCATCGATTTTTTCTGGTTTCAGTTCTTGATTCATTCATTCTTTTGCCGCGTTTAAACAATGTTGATTGGCTGGGGAAATATTAGATTAAAATAAATAAAAATTGACCGAGCGAAGTGAGGTCTAAGATTCAAGTCGACGGTTTGGCATTTCTCTTAGGGCCGTTTGCACAGTATAGATTACTAAACTCGATTAAGTTAATCGAGTTTAAGTTAATCTGAAAGTTTAAACTTGAATCGGTTTTCTCAGTGCATTTACTAATCCAGTTTAAGTTAAACTAGTTTAGCGTTATGTTGGTAATAGAATGTGTCATTGTTTATAATATCAGGAAGCCTAATTTTGACAGGAAATTTGTTATTTGTTTACAAACCATCAGTAAATTGAGGTTATGTAGCTACTATTTCCTGGTTCAAAATCCACAGAGCTGTAAGCTGTACGGTAATTAAAGTGGAAAGCGATCAAGAATTCTTCCAAAAATGATGAAATACTATATTCCTATTAGAAACAAACTTATATTTAGTTGGTACCAGATAATATATTATAGAATGTAAGATAAATCCTTATTTTGTTATAAAAATCCACTTAAATCCACTACGGCCTTCCTCGTTTATTAGAAATCTCTCGAAAGCAAAATATCCCAGTTATGTGTTATTAAGAACATGTTTTCTAATGAAAGACCACTGGTAAAAATTGTCTTATTTTCTATCAATTGGTTTATTTAATCAAATATTAAATTGGCACTTGCTTTACTCAAGCAAACCCGTTAAAAAATTCTCCATTATCCCAGAAATTTGAAATTCTATCAATTCCTCCATTATAATTATTTTTACATTCAAATAATGATTCACTATAACTTAAATAATTGACCGAGCGAAGTGTGGTCTAAGATTCAAGTCGACGGTTTGGCATTTCTCTTAAAGTTTAAATGTTTATATGTAGCGCATTTACGGCGAAATACGGTAATAGATTTTCATGAAATTTGACAGGTATGTTCCTTTTTTGATGGCGCGTCGACGTATACAAGGTTTTTGGAAATTTTGCATTTCAAGGATAATATAAAAGGGGAAAAGGAGCCTCCTTCATACGCCAATATTAGAGTAAAAATCAGACTATAGAATCATTCATCATAAATCAGCTGACAAGTGATTACACAGATGTGTGGAGAAGCCAGTCTATAGCTGTATTTCCATAAGGTGTATAGTTTCAATCTGGTACTTGTGGATGAGAATACTGCATGAGGTCTACAGACTACTGTTCACAGAACTACTAGTAATAATGGAATGATATCATTATTATTATAGTTGTGTCATTAGCTGGATGGTCAGACGGTTTGACGGTAACGTAAATGTAGAAAAATGAAGCATCAATCTGGATTTTCGTTTAATAATAATTTTAGAAAAATAATTTGAAAAATAATGGAGTAGCGTTGGTTTTGAATGTGCAGATGAGATGAGATGCTAGCACAGATAACTTGTTGACCTTCATCGTTGGGTCTCTTTTAAGCTTGCTCCAAAACTTGGACTTTTTTGCAAACTGGAGTCTAGAAAAAAACGTGAAAAACTGCATTGACTGGTGTATAGATTAGGAACCGTTTTCGGCTTCTTAAGGCTGTGCAAAGCCTAAAAATAAACTTTCTACTCGTGATATTTGTCTAAGTTTTTTGATTTGTATATCATTATGCTATCAAAATGAAAAAGTTTTCTCAGGAAAACATTTTTTTTTTCTGGTCATTTATTTTCGAGATATGAGCGCCTGATGTTCAAATTTTTGGGACAGGACATTTCAAATTCGGTAAGAGATAAATGCATGAGATGTAGAGGATAGATTATTCATGGTATTGTTGATCTAGTAAAACAAAAATTTCCTGAGAATATCTATTTTTGAAAAAGTTATCCAATTTACCAAAAATAACTAAACTAAAAGTTATTTTTAGTAAATTAAATAAATATCTTAAAAATTGATATTTTCAGGAAATTTTTGTTTTACTAGATCAACAATACCATGAAGAATCCATCCTCTAAATCTCATGGATTTAACTCTTACCGAAGTAAGTGTTCTGTCCCAAAAATTCAATCTTTAGGCGCTCATATATCAAAAAGTAATGATCAGAAAAAAAATGTTTTCCTGAGATAACTTTTTCATTTTGATAGCTTGATGACATACAAATCGAAAAACTTGGAAAAATATCACGAGTAGAAAGTTTATTTTTAACCTTTGCACAGTGCAATTCTGATTGATTTTATGAAAATTGGGACGTCAAGATAGTGGTATATTTCACAAATTGTATTTCAGTTTTAGCTAGATAGGTAATCTGCTCTTACTAAAAATGTATAACTATTATTAATTGTAACTATTGCATGAAAATAGATGGAGTTTTCACAAATTTGATTTAAATTTCGATTTTTTTCGTGTGTTTTTTTAGACCGAGCCCCGAGCGAAGGAAACTGTTGTGAAGGTGATACCCAACTCGAACTGCGGGGCTCTCTTGCCACCAATGGAGAAGGTGAGCATTTTAAACAAAATTTTGAAAATTTTCAGGATTTTCTGATCTCTTTCAAGTAGAACTTGAGAAATTTAAGAGCTTAGAATGCTCTACCATAGTGAGGTCCACGTTATTATGGCAGTGTTTGATTAGCGATGTTATTTCTATCCTTGTCTATCATTCAACAAAGCGGATAGCGCTATCCCTCTCTCTCACTTTGCTCTGTTGCCAAACAATGTAAAATTGATAATTAACAAACAAAATATTTCATATTATTTATAAAAATTCATTATTAAATTATTTAAAAATATAATTTCTTGGTTGATAAAATATAATTGATTATATTTTAAACGAGAATGAACAGTTAATAATATACATCAATTAACCTGTATCAGCTACCGTCTATAGAAGGCATTGACAAGACTGAGGATCGGCAACGTTGTTCTGCTATCTTTCTTCACAACTATTATAACATGGACATCTCTACAGCTCAATATATTGCCATGAATGTTTCTGTTTTCTAATAATTTATCAATGTTAAATTTGTATGTATAGTGTCCACGTTATAATGGCAGTGGAGAAAGATAGGAGAACAATGTTGCCGATCCTCAGTCTTGTTAATGCCTTCTATTGACGGTAGCTGATACAAAGGCTGTGCAAAGGCTAATAATAAACTTTCTTCTCGTGATATTTTTCAAAGTTTTTCGATTCGTATATCATCAAGCTATCAAAATGAAAAAGTTTTCTCAGGAAAACATTTTTTTCTGATCATTACTTTTTGAGATATGAGCGCCTAAAGTTTAAATTTCTGGGACAGAACATTTCAAATTCAGTAAGAGATAAATCCATGAGATTCAGTGGATTGATTCTTCATGGTATTTTCAATCCAGTAAAATAAAAATTTTCTAAAAATATCAATTTTAAAGATAGTTGTCAATTTACTAAAAAAAACTTTTATTTGAGTTATTTTTGGTAAATTGAATAACTTTTCCAAAAATTGATATTTTCAGATTTTTTTGTTTTACTAGATCAACAATACTATGAAGAATTCATCCTCTGAATCTCATGGATTTATCTCTTACCGAATTTGGAATGTTCTGTCCCAAAAATTTAAACTTTAGGCGCTCATATCTCAAAACGTAATGATCGGAAAAAAATGTTTTCCTGAGAAAATTTTTTCATTTTGATAGCTTGATGATATACAAATCGAAAAACTTTGAAAAATATCACGAGTAGAAAGTTTATTTTTAGCCTTTGCACAGCCTTAATATTGACTGTTCGTTCTAGTTTAAAATGATCAATTATAGCTTATTTTATTAAGCAAGAAATTATATCTATAAGTAATGAATTTTCATAATTAAGGTGAAATAAATTTTGTTAATTAAGTCACTCTCACTGTGTCTCACTCTCTTCTGTCTCATTCTATCTCTCTCCCTCTTTGTATTACTTTCTGTCTTTATCCTTCTCTCTCTTCTGTTACAATCTCTCTCTCTCTCTCTCTCTCTCTCTCTCAATATCTCAATATCTCTCTCTCTTTGGTAGAGAGTTAGTGGGAAGGTTACTTCGAATATTCTTTCCAAAGAATGGACATTGATTTGTCCAAAGCTCCGCCAATTTATGTAGATGCATAACAATATTATCTATTTAATCTATAGTTATTACATGTTGCTTTTTTCATATGATATACAGCTCAATAATTATTTTCTTAGTCTATATTTTGTAAATTCATCTACAATTTTGCTGTATTGTAAGCCAGTATATATTGTAATCTACATAAATAAAGTACAATCTCTCTCTCTCTCTCTCACGGTGTGTATTTGGTTTTGTGTGTGTGTGTGTGAGCTCACGCTCTGATGATAAATTAATGGCGCTTGAGTGCGAGTGAGAGAGATTAAGCGTGTGAGAGTAAGAGAGAGTGTTTGTTAGGGTCATAGTGGCGCCTAAACGTCCGGCCAGGTGTTGTGGGGTGGTGGGGGGTTTACCTGCCCCCCCCACAGGTGGGTGGCCCCCCCGAAAGTCTGAAGGGAAGGTACTTCCTTCCTTCATGATACTGTCTGGTGTGTGTGCTCCTTGTATAGTGTGTACTCACCTGCCTACCTTCTGATAGGGATTCAGTAGTTTCTGAAAATATGCCAGTCTCATGAAAAAACAATTTGAACAGCTTTAGTGTCACTAACCCTGAAGAGACACACTGGGGTGTTTCACACCCCAGGGATTTTTTTTTCTGTTCTGCAGTTGACAATATCAAACAGATTAATATGCCCAGTTTAAATCAGGTTTGTAGTATTGTCAACTACTCTCCACCACTTCCAGTCAGTAATAGCATTCTACAAGGTCACCAGCTCATCTTGTTCTTCGTTTGGGGTGTCTGACACCCCAGAGTGTCTTTTACGTAGGACTTTTATCAAACACTTTTATTACAACGATTTATTTGTATTGTCACTACGAATGTGGTATGGGATGATGGATCAGATTGGAATGAATGCTATGATTCTCTACAACTTGAGATTCAAAACAATAAAATGAAGAGACGTGAGTTTTTGATGAAGTTGTCATTGGCAATGATCAAGCCATTCGTTCAAACCGGATTAGGAGCTCCAACATTTAGGCGGAACATACGTACAGTACTTCTAAAATTAGTATAAATATTGATAAGCAGTGATTTACTTTTGATTTCTGTATGCACTTGGAACAAAAATGATTAAGATATGATGAAGTATGGTCCAAGTACTTGTTTTTCCATATTTTTCAAAGAAAAATGCAAAATTAAATTGGGGTGTTCAACACCCCAGTGTGTCTACTGAGTTAGCATGAAGTAAGTGTGTCTCTGTAGGGTTAACGTTAGTAGAAATGATAGGAGACCAGAGTTGCCAGTTCTCTTTCACCATCGCAATCTATAATATAGAGTTTGTGATTCAAGTTATTCTATAGTGAGGTCCACGTTATAATGACAGTGATTAGCAATGGTATTGCTATCCTTGTCTACCATTCAACAAAGCAGATAGCGCTATCTCTTTCTCGCTTTGCTCTGTTGGCAGATCGTCTTTTAGCAATGTAGAATTAATAAATAATTAACAAAATATTTCATCTTAATTATGAAAATTAAATTTGAAATTATTGAAAAATATAATTTCTTGGTTAACAAAATATAATTGATTATTTTAAGCGAGATTGAACAGTTTATATTAAGTACATCAATAAACCTGTATCAGCTACCGTCTATAGAAAGCATTGATAGAAAAGACAGAGGCAATTATATCTATTCATAATCTAACACAATCGATTTGACAACAGTGTGGACTTGGAAAAGGATGGAACTGTTTTGTCTAATGAGAGACAAGGATAGCTAACCAATGTTCATCAGGTGCTGACTTTATTTCCTGAATTTGACTAAAGTACTATACTGTGTTCACTATACTGAATTTACAGATGGAAATTACTGAGATATTACAATTATTCAAATGCTAATGAATTAATTATTATTAAACGAGATTGATTAAACAGAGATTGTCAGTTTGGTGTAAGGGTAAGCATTCCTGACCGGCAATTGGGAGGTACTGGGTTCGATTCCCGGGCTGACAAATAATTTTTGAATAGTAGCGCTCATCGAATTTCTATCAAGCTGTTTACCCTGTTGTCAATATTTGCAGTAGTAGAAGTCTTCGGGGTGAATTACAGCATTTAATTTGGATTTTCGTTTAGTAATAATAATATAATGAATTTCAATACTATACTGCTGATTTCTTATGAAAATTCTTGGGTTTCTTCCTTGGATGGTGACAGACCTCTTAAATATTTCTCGACCATGTATTTATGTGACCACCAATTTTATGATAGAAAATGCGAAGTCCTAACGCTTTAGATGGTTTGCAAAACGTTTCTAATTTGTGAAAATATAACCACCCAAACGACCTATAAACTAACTATTCTTTGTTAAAATATAACCACCTAAGTGACCTATAAACACAGAGTGCCTATAAACTACCTATTCTTTCATTAAATATAACCACTTAAATGACCCATAAACTCTACTTATTCTTTCTTAGAATATAACCACCTAAGTGACCTATAAACTACCTATTCTTTCATTAAATATAACCACCTAAACGACCCATAAACTGTCTATTCTTTGTTAAAATATAACCACCTAAGTGATCCATAAACTACCTATTCTTTCATTAAATATATAACCACCTAAACCACCCATAAACTACCTATTCTTTGTTAAAATATAACCACCTAAGTGACCTATAAACTACCTATTCTTTCATTAAATATAACCACCTAAACGACCTATAAACTACCTATTCTTTGTTAAAATATAACCTCCTAAACGACCTATTCTTTGGTAAAATATAACCACCCAAACTACCTATTCTTTGTTAAAATATAACCAAAATATTTTAATGAAATAGTAGCACAGAAGTAGTATCTTGATGAAGAAAATCAGTAGCACCATCTTGGATGAACTCTGTGCGTCATAATTTTTTGTTGAAAGTTAATCACTTTTCTGTCCTAATATAGGAAAATATGGAACCTTCAGTTTCAGAAATATTTTCTGAGACAATATTGAGCTGATTAATCTGTCTACAATTGTTATCATATTATATCACTCCTAAAAATAGTAACCTCTGATTTAGGTTATACCATAAATGGTATTGAAAATATTTTTAGTTTTTGTTCTCTCTAGTGTGAGAAACTCTTGAGACTGTCAGAATCAGTTAAATGGAAAACATTGATTGTTTTTTATAAGAAATCCTGACATTTTGAAGTGAAATTATGATACAGTGGTTTGTCTATTCTGTAGCATAGAAGCATGAAGACAACGTATTATGTTTTTGTTTGAAATGCAAGTAGTGAAATTCGACCAAATTTATGGCAATTTAATTATTGCAACAGGCTGTTATCTCTGCAGTGGGATGACTTTCAACTGTCAGTATTGTTTGAACGGGAAGTGTTTGTGTAGTTAATCAGGAATTCTGACAGTTTAAAGTGAATTTTACCATAGTTATGACCTTGGTTTATCATTAATATTTCTTTGGCTGTTATCAGTGACAGCTGCAAAAATGAACGATATGGGAATAGTTTGCTTTTTTGATAGAATTTAATGGCAATCTAATGTACTGATTAATGATTTATGGAAGTGGGTTTTTGTGTTTAATGTAATAAATTATGATTAAAATTGAAGAAAAAGAGTAAAATTGTCAATTGTTCATGATTGATATGTCTGGTTGATTTGTTTTTTGTTTGATTCTTGGCTCTTGTATGAGGTTGCTCTAATGAGAGATTCAAGTATATCTGTCAGCATCGGTTGTATGGGGGAGGCATTAATGTTTGTTATGAGGAAAGCTGAACGTTTAATGTGGATCCCGGTTTTTCTCGGTTATTGATTTTTTTGTCACCCTGTGTGATAGTATATTGTTGGTGAGGATAAAATTCAATTTGAGAATGACTTTTGGTCTCATTTTTTTGGGTTTGTCTGTTGGTTTTATTGATTTAAATCACAGTTTTTGTCACTGAATGAATTTGATGTTGATTAGGTGTAGATAAAGTTGGAAATAAGGGGATTTATGTTTGAAATTCGTTGTGTGTGGAGTTAGAATTGATGAAATATTGTAGATCTAGAAAGTTGAATAGATATGAAACTTTAATTGAAACTTAATATATGAAATGAATATTAAATTTAATATGAAACTTTAACATAGCTGTTGTAGCTATGGTGAAAGTGATATTTTCGAGCTCAAAATTTAAGTGATTTTATTCTATATTTTGTGAATATTTGAAGTTTGGTTTTTGTTTTAACGGAAGTTTCATTATCAATTTATCTAAATTTGAAATTCTTTTGTTTTATTCTGATTCATAGTTTCAGATTGAAGATTTGGTGTTGAAATTGAAGTGAACATAACCTACATGATATTTGGACAATTTGTGACAAAATCAGGAAATTGAAGAAGTTTTGGGCAATAGCCTGTTTTTTCTTTTCCGACTATTGTATTGTTCGCTCTATCTAATAAATAAATTAATAAGTTTGAATGATTAGGAATTTATTTCTTCTTTGTCTAGTTTTCAATTTTTATATTTAATATTGTTTGAAATACAGCTGTTTACTGTATACTAGTATTTTTCGAATAAATTAATCATTGAAATATCAAGCGTTGATTTTATCAATGGGGAATGTATTCAAATTGGAGTAAATCTTCCTAGAATATATATATAGTAGAATACCAGCAGGGTATCCTTGCGGAGCACGGGTCTAATTAAGAACTTGACAAACTGAAAACTTGATCTCCTGAAATCTTGTAGAATTTAGAATATGCCTATAACCATCCTCAATAAATTGAGAGTCTATATGCAAAATTTCAAGTTGAGTAGTTGAGACATGATTATGTGTCATTCGTGAATTTCCTATTCCGAACTGAAAACTTGACCCACTGAAATCTTGAAGAATTTAAAATAGGCCTTTAACCATCCTTGGTAAATTGAGTATCTATTTGCAAAATTTCAAGTTACTCAGTTGAGTAGTTGAGACGTGATGATGCGTCATTCATTATTTATTTCCCATCCCGTACATGTGCAAGCCAATTCTTTCCTTTATCATATTATAGACAAGCTGAAAACTGGACGTAATGAAATGTTGAAGAATTCAAAATAGGCCTATAACCATCCTCGGTAAATTGAGTATCTATGTGCAAAATTTCAAGTCAATCAGTTGAGTAGTTGAGACGTGATGATGCGTCATTCGTGAATTTCCTATCCCCGTACATGTGCAAGCCAGTTCTTTCCTTTATCATATTATAGACAAGCTGAAAACTGGACGTAATGAAATGTTGAAGTATTCGAAATAGGCCTATAACCATCCTCGCTAAATTTCGAATCTATTTGCAAAATTTCAAGTCAATCAGTTGAGTAGTTGAGACGTGATGATGTGTCATTCGTGAATTTCCTATCCCGTACATGTACAAGCCAGTTCTTTCGTTTATTATAATATAGATTTTCAAAAATATAGTGTATAATATAGTAGTCTTTTTTGAATCAATCGTGATGTTATCAATGTAGGAATGCATTAAAATTGAGTGAATTTCTTCACTAGAATATCTGAAATATTAATATAGGTTTTGCATCTTATCTTGGGGGCCTAGTTGCATTGTAAATAGACTGTTTATGGAATCTGTTGGCTTTCTAAATGGAATATAGAATAGAATGACTGCCTTCATTTTATACCTGGGAGGGCGAAGTTAGGGCGCAGTCGGCCCTCTCTTACACTTAACCCTCAACAAATATGGTAGTAAATTATAAGGTTTGATGTGATATATCATAGTGAGGTCCACGTTATAATGACAGTATTTGATTAACACTGGTGTTGCTATCCTTGTCTATCATTCGACAAAGTAGATAAACGCTATCCTTTTCTAGCTCCGCAACGTTGCCATTTTGAACAAATATAGTGGTATTGACAATATCAACATCTTATTCTTTCAGCCTTCACCAATAATACAAAATTTCAATGGTTTTGAAGCATCAAAGTTGAAAAATCTACTTTGTGAAAATAATTGAGAACTGTGAAATTTTGTGAAGTTGAGAAGTTGATATTGTGGTAATTATTCATATTAAATGAAAAACACTAAGAAATTGTCAAAAAACCATAGATTTATTCATACTTAGAAAGACCGGTTTCGGTTATTACACCATTGTCAATCTCTGATAAACTTTTTCATTCAACTACAAGACTTCTATTTCGGACTATGTGTAACCTTACCTAAATTTGGGAGAGGAACAGCACAAGGTTACCTTATTTTTCCTCTCCGTATCATTTTGATGATTTACTTATTGTATCAATCAATAAAGAATAAAAATATCAATGAGTAGAAGAATAATAGAGGAAAGTGAAAACCCTTTAAATTTCTCCAAAAAATGTATATGTTTTCCAAATACTTTGATCCAGTATTTCCAATGTATTTGACACAAATACTAGTAGTTCTGTGAACACTAGACCTCACGCAGTATTCTCATCCACAAGTAACTGATTGAAACTATAGACCTAATCACTTGTCAGCTGATTTATGATGAATAATTCTATAGTCTGATTTTTACTCGAATATTGGTGTATGAAGGAGGCTCCTTTTTCCTTTTATATTATCCTTGAAATGCAAAATTTCCAAAAACCTTGTATATTCGTCGACGCGCAATTAAAAAAGGAACATATCTCTCAAATTTCATGAAAATCTATTACCGCGTTTCGCCGTAAATGCGCAACATTTAAACATTAAGAGAAATGCCAAACCGTCGACTTGAATCTTAGACTTCACTTCGCTTGGTCAATTATGATCGTATAATCTCATATGATACAAAGTATCTGTGTATCATTCTAGAGGATACACAACTACAGTCCCCGTATCATCGTGAGTATCCTTTCTGTAGCACGTTGGTGGCGCCTTCCCACAACTGCTGCACGGTTGCCAAGTGATTATTGGGATGAGAATGTGGAAAGCATGAGGCGCCAGGTCTCCTTATCACTTTTCTCTCTCTCTCTCACTCACTCACTCTCTCTCTCTCTCCCACTGTTTTTCTCCTCTTTTTCTCCCGCCGACTGTCTGTACGATTTCCGTAGACTAAATTACTGGTGCGCTGCGCATCGGAACAAAAGAATTACTCGAATTTTTTGTGGCTTTTTACGAGTCTCTCACGTGGATTTTATTTTCTCTGGCGCTCGTAATTGTTGTGGATAGTGTGGTATTATTAAAATTCAAGGGTTTTTGATGGTAGTTTGTGAGGGTTTTGTGTTGCGCTAGTAATGTTTGGGATTATTTTCAGGGTGGGAATTTGTTTTCAATTTGGGAGATGATCGTATAATAGGGGACAATCATAGACTTGTGGGAGACTGTAGTATAATCAATATTATTATAGTCATATAGGAGAAAAATTATAGTAGACTTTTATTGTGGACAATTGTAGACTTATAGTGGACTTGTAGGAGACTATAGTAGAAACAAATATTATTGACCGAGCGAAGTTAGGTCTAAGATTCAAGTCGACGGTTTGGCATTAATTTCTCTTAATGTTTGAATATTTAAATGTTTATATGTTGCGCATTTACGTCGAAACGCGGTAATAGATTTTCATGAAATTTGACAGGTACGTTCCTTTTTTAATTGCGCGTCGACTTATATACAAGGTTTTTGGAAATTATGCATTTCAAGGATAATAAAAAAGGAAAAAGGAGCCTCCTTCATACGCCAATATTAGAGTAAAAATCAGACTATAGAATTATTTATCATAAATCAGCTGACAAGTGATTACACAGATGTGTGGAGAAGCCAGTTTATTGCTGTATTTTTATAAGGTCTATAGTCTCAATCAGGTAGTAGTGGATGAGAATACTGCGTGAGGTCTACTGTTCACAGAACTACTAGTAGACTTATAGGAGACAATAATAGTAGATGATCTTATACATGATAGGAGACAATCATAGACGAATATAACACTAGTAGAAACAATTATTATAGATGTTGGCCTATAGGAGACAATATTATTATAGACTAGCTGGTAACCCGTGCTCCGCAACGGTAATTTTAATTAAAAACATCACAATCTAAAAACATGAAGTAATGAAATCTTGAAGAATTGAAAATAGGCCTTCAATCAACCACGGTAAACTGAGAATATATATGCAAAATTTTAATTTAATCAGTCGAGTAGTTTACTTGGGCACTGAAAGGGTGATTTTTGAAAGATGACTCCTTGGGAAACCCCCGAACTTGTGTGATGAGTCAGTGTACATTTTATGCGTGATTAGGCGACGCATTTATGCGTGAGACGCACTCAGATAGACGCATTAATGCGCCAAGGCGCCTCACGCACTTACACCTTCCCGTGACGTCATTTGAGTGACTCAATATATTTTCAACATCACTCCTTGTTGACGATTAGTGTGTTGTTCCAAAGTAGTAGATTCGGATTGTAAAGTCAGCACCTGATTAGTTGCTATCCTTGTCTGTAATCAGACAAAGCTGATAGCTCTATCCTTTTCCAACTACGCACTGTTTCAGATAGTTTTCCAACAATGTAGAGATATGACCATATTCTTCAATAATAACCATAGTGAGGTCCACGTTATAATGGCAGTGTTTGATTAGCAATGGTATTGCTATCCTTGTCTTTCATCCAACAAGGCGGATAGCGCTATCTCTCTCTCGCTTTGCTCTGTTGTCAGATCGTTTTCTAACAATGTAGAAATGTAATTAATCAACAAAATATTAAATTTCGATCTTGAAAATTTATAATTGAATCGTTGAAAAATATATTTATTGACGAATAACATAAAATTGATCATTTAAAACAATAATGAATAGTTAATATTACATCAGATGTACTGGTGTCAGCTATCTTCTATAGAAGGCAGTGGTAAGGCAGAGAATCGGCACCGCTGTTCTCTCATCTTCCTCCACTGCAATTACAACATGGACTTCACTATGTGTACAAAATATTCAATCTAAATTATGGAAATCTACTATTTGATATTGAAAAATAGATTATCTTGACGATTAAATATCCTATTATATTAAGCATGCAATTTCAGTATTTTTATATCTGGTTATTCATTTATATTTATATCTGGTTATTTATGTTCAACGGATCTCGAAAACGGCTCTAACGATTTTCACTAAATTTGGAACATACTGTAGTAGGTTTATGATATAAAAATTCGATTGCACTAGCTCTCATCCTTGGGAAAACTCGCTGAACGACATTAAAAGGATAATTCATCCTTGGCTGAAACATCTGTGGATAGTAAAGAAGTGAGTGAGCGAGTGAGTATGTGAAAAATCAAAATATCGCATCCCCGAAATTCATAAGATGACATATAGCCAGCTGTGAAATATAAACACGATCATTCTAGAGAATTGTGGTCTGTTTATCAATAAATAAAAATAAAGAAAGAAGCTCGGTGCCCCGATATTAATTTATTATTCAAAAACAATAATGAACAGTTGATATTACATCAGATATACCGGTATCAGTAATCTTTTATAGAAGGCAATGACAAGGCAGAGAATCGGCAACGCTGTATCTTTCTTCAATGCCATTGTAACGTGGATGTCACTATTGTCTGGTGACACGTGACTCTATATATACATAGCAGTGATTAACTAACCATAGGCGCCATAGATATAGTTGTATATGATTGGAGGCGCCAGTGGGGGATTTTTGCAGCCGGCGAGCGAAAAGGGCTCTTATTTTTGGGGTTTTAGGGCAGGGGTTTGTGGGGTTTAAGGGGTAGGGTCTGTGTTTTGGAAAGGGCTGGCAGGTGTCTGTGTTGGTGTGTGTGTGCGTGTGCATGTAGACAGACTCGTCAAAAGGGAGCCGAAGGGCTCTTGAATGATTATGATGATGATGATGATGATGATGATGATGATGATGATGATGATGATAATGACAATGACTAAGAGGATGGAAGAAAGAATAAGGTGAGGTTGAAGAATGGTAGAAAGAAGAGAGAGGTTAGAGTAGTTGGTAGAGAGGATAATTATGAAGAAGAAAAATGAAGAGGAAGGAAGAAAGATTATAAGGAGTTGGGGAAGGAGGAAAAAGAGGAAGGATACTTTATAAGGAGAAGAAGAAAAAAGGGAGAAGGAGATAATGTGAAAAAGGAAGAAGAACAAGATGGAGAAGGAGGAGGTGAAGATGAAGAAAAATTAAGAAACAGAAAGGAGAATTATAGAGAAGAAGAAAATGGAGGAAGAGGAAAAGAAGTCAGGAGAAAACGAAGACGACGAAGAAGAATTCTATGATGATGATGATATGATGATGATGATGATAGATTGATAGAAAATTTATAATATGTTACCACCTTGTAATATAGTGAAGACTAATTCAGCATTTCAAATGACATTATAATGGTGTATATATCTGTCGCCAACAGTTGTGACCTTTAGATGTGATTAGAAATTCTTGTCGATATTCTGTTGTTTTTTTTCTACCCTTTAGGGGTTTGAGACTTGAAAGAAACCCTTTGGCACTCGTTTTGGATCTTTTATAGTTAGGTCCAGGTTATAAAGGCATTATTTGATTGACATTAGTGTTGCTGTCCTTGTCTATCATTCGATAAAGCCGATAACGCTATCCTTTTCTAGCTCCGCAACGTTGGTAGATCGTTTTCAACTATATAGAAATATAATAACAAAAATATCTTATCTCGAGTATCAGAAAATATATAATAAAATCATTGTTTTTAACAAATGAATATATTTAACAAAATATTTATTCTCAATTATGGAAATTGATAGTTTTAATCATTGAGAAATATTTTTCTTGAAGAATAAAACGTAAATGATTATTTAAAACAAGAATGAACAGTTAATATTACATAAGATAAACCGGTATCCTCTATAGAAGACAGTGGCAAGGCAGAGAATCGGCAACGCTTTTCTCCTATCTTTCTCCACTGTCATTATAACGTGGACCTCACTATACAATGTTAATTTTACTGAACTTGAACATTTTTTTTGGGAGGAAGTTTTATTGTTTAGTTAATAGTTTGGCCACCAGATGGCGGTGTCAATTATTATTGGCAGCAGTCGCGTTTGTGACGTCATCATAATATTGTTGACGGTGGGTTGGGGGGGAGAATAGAGGGGGGGGACCTGGCGCCGTTTGTCCGAAAACCCGTAATACTTATTTTTATCATGCACTCCTCTTCAACTCTATCCTCCTCTTCCTCTTCCTCCTCCTACTCCTTCAACTCCTATTCTTCTCCTTCATCATCTTGTTGTTGTTCTTCTTCCTCATTTCATCACATTTTTCTTCTCCTCCTTCTCCTCCTATTCTTCTCCTTCATCATCTTGTTGTTCTTCTTCCTCATTTCATCACATTTTTCTTCTCCTATTCAATTCTCCTTCATCATCTTATTGTCTTCTTCTTCCTCTTTTCATCACATATTTTCTCCTCTGATTCTTCTCCTTCATCATCTTGTTTCTCTTTCTCTTTCCATCACCTTCTTTCTCTTGTTCTTCGTGTTTGTCGTTTATTATTATTCGTCTTTTCCGAATGTTGGCGTATCCCATCTTTTAAATTTATTCATATTTATTTAGTCATATAAAATAGCCTTCTTCAAAACCTACTCTAGAACATGGTAAGCCATAGTGGAGTAGGTCAATTTCCACACAGAATACACTGAACATGTAGAGGACACATTATAAGAACATTATAAGAATTGTAAAAACATTATACACATTATTTTGAAGTTATACATAACCTAACTATATTTGGACTGTTGTATAAATTAGAATTGGAACGTTTTGGGCGATTTAGCCTGTGGTACTTTTCTGTAAGTTGTGTAATTCTGAATGATTGAATAAATAAATAAATAAATTATAAGAAATTTTTATTGTAACTAACTATTGTATGTAATTGTAAATTATCTAATATTTTCTGTAATTGATGTAGTAGTTTTAGTTTTTTTTGGGGGGGAAATAAACATTTATTTATTTATTCATATGAAATGTCACACACACTTGTTAAAGACACGAGGCGCCATTGTGATTCAAAAAAATCTTCAACTGTTTTTTCTTTTTGCAATGTTGGTGTGCTATTTCATGCATATTATTTTCTCGACATTTTAATCTAATTCCCTCAATTCTCTGTTGATTTCTAGGCGACCGTTGCAGTTCGGAATGGTGTCGTCTGGCCTACTGGGAGCTGTCACGGCGTGTCGGCCGGCAGTACGGTGTGAACCGGCCCACAATCGACGTGTTCTGGGACGAGCCGCGCGGCGACGGTCTCTGTCTGGCCGCACTGGCGATGCACAGCTTTTCGCCGCAGAACGCGGTCAATTGCACCGGTGGCGGCTCGCCGACGCACGCTCAGAACGCGGCCAACTGCAGCGGCTCACCGGTGAACAACAACTGTGCGACTGCGCAGAACAACAATGTGATGTCGCCGCCCCCCTCTCCGCCTGATCAACACACGCCCGATGTGGTCAGACGGGCTAGGGAGAAGATTGGACGAGGTTGGTTGAAATTGAAATAATTGTAAATTTTATTTTATTCTTCTTCGTTCACAGTGTACAACAAACATTAAATTCAGTAGCTGCAAATATGTAGCAAATTTGAACATTTTCTGCTCTTGAAAAAGCTGAGAAAACGCCAATTTTGGGCGTATCTTCGGCGTAATTCTCAACACCTTATACAACATTGTACACCTTAAGGTGCGTACAGATTTACGCGCCGCGAACATGAGCAATTCACTTTTAATCAGCTGATGCCAAGCTTTTTATATCTGTATCTTATAGTTTCTTATGCTATATCGTTTCTGTAAAAATACAGATATAGTCAGCTGATTAAAAAGTGAATTGTTCATGTTCGCAGCGCGTATATCTGTACGCACCTTTAGCTGAAGTGTACAACAAACATTAAAATCATGTAGCAAATTTAAACATTTTCTTCTCTTGAAAAAGCAAGGAAAACGCCAATTTTGGGCGTATCTTTGGCGTAATTCTCAACACCTTATACAACTTATATATTACAACAACACCTTATATATATAATTTATTTATTTATTTATTATAACATTGTAAACCTTAGCTGAACCGAAGTACTGTAAAAAGTCCATAAGATCGTGGCAGTTTTCATGACAGAACAACCTCTCAATAACGAATACCTCTTTGCAGCAATTTTTTTCTCGTGATAATCGACGTTGTTAAACAGAGGTTCAACTGTAGTTCATGAAAAAGCTTAGAAAACACAGAAAAACACTGTAAAACCTCCTATCTTGAGTGTAATTGCAAAGTCCTCTCAGGACAAAATTTCTAGACCCTAGCTGAACTTCTGTTCAAAATTTGAACAATTTTTGCCTATTAGTTCTTGAAAAAGCTAATATTTTTAGCGTATCCTTGGAAATTTTTTCAACCCTGTTCTTAGTGTGCCACTAGAATCTTGGCCTCCAATTCTGCAACAACGGAAGAATTGAAAGCAAAGATTCGAGAAGCGATTTCAAATTCCAGTTGTAATGTTACGTCAAACCATGGACAATGTGATGAAGAGACTACAGGATTGTATGTGTAAAAAAGGAATACGGCAAGATTTCATCTTCAAAAAATGAATATTACGGTATTATTTATTCTAAAATGGCATTATTTTTACTATTGAATGTTATGAAAAACTTTATTTAAAGATTTGTTTTTCTTGAAATTATTCAACTTTCAAAATTTCCCGTTTCTCTGGAACACTCTGTATAATAGGATATAGATTCTAATGCATTTTTCCACTCGTTAATTTTCAATTTGGCTGATATTTTGTCAATTTGTTTTAGGTGTAACACTGTGCCTAGAATCGGACGGTGTGTGGGCGTATAATCGGAGTGAATCGCCCATGTTTGTGCACTCGCCCTCCTTCATGGACGACCCCGACTGTTCCCCACCTCCGCCCTCGCACTACTCACCCTCGGCCCCACTCCTGGTGCAGCGGGTGCCTCCCGGCCACTGTCTCAACGTGTTTGTCAGGCCGCATTGTACATGTCCTACAGGTCAGATATTCAACAGTCTGGAGAAAAGATAGCATAAGAAGATATCCCTTGGTATAAGGCGTTCATGTTCCAAACTAATTTTGTATTGAGTATAATCATAGAGAAACAATAGCATAAGTAGATATCCCATGGTATAGGGCGTTTATGTCGCAACTAATAGAGAAAAGATAGCATAAGAAGATATCCCTTGGTATAAGGCGTTCATGTTCCAAACTAATTTTGTATTGAGTATAATCATAGAGAAACAATAGCATAAGTAGATATCCCATGGTATAGGGCGTTTATGTCGCAACTAATAGAGAAAAGATAGCATAAGAAGATATCCCTTAGTATAAGGCGTTTATGTTCCAAACTAATTTTCTATTGAGTATAATCATGGAGAAACCATAGCATAAGTAGATAACCCATGGTATAGGGCGTTTATGTCGCGACTTTTACTGTTATCTCAAGCTGATAGTCCACGTAGTTCTTTCCTGTGAAGCTTTATGACGTTGGTAGTCTCCCATATTGTGCCGTTCATACACTCTTACCCGGTCAAAACATAAAAATCGACAATAATCGACAGTAATCGGCTTGAGATAACAGTAAAAGTTGCGACATAAACGACCTATACCATGGGATATCTACTTACGCTATTGTTTCTCTATGCTCATACTGTACCGTTCTTACACACTAACTCAACCAAAACAGTAATAATAGACAGTAGTCGACCGTAATCAGTTTGAGTTGACAAAAACTCTGCTTCTAATTTGGAACACGAACGCCCTATACCATGGGATATCTTCTTATGCTTTTTTCTATGGTATAATTCTATTCTCCATCTTATAAAGTAAATGATGAGGTTGCGGACATACAGAGAGTTATCTGGGATACTATAGGTCTCTATGTCTATATCTTAGAGAGAAAGACTTGAATATGTCTTTTCTGAGAGAGCTTGATCTAAGATACAGATTTAAAAACCCATGGAATCGTGGGAAGTTTTAATCGTAGTTAATTTCACAAGAACCAATCAGAGAAGCCGTCTCTAAAAAGCCTTCTCGGATTGGTTCTCGTGGAAATAACCACGATCAAAATTTAACCGGCTTTTGTGCAACTGGGCTCTAGTATTAATTTTTGGTGAAGCTATGGGCCAGTTCTGTGTACATGTAATGTGGTAAATTTTCCGGCCTGGTACAGTTCCAATTATCTGAGCTCTCATTGGTCGATTGAATTGTAGTCTGCTTGCTTCTCTGCGCATGCGCTGATAGTTTGTTTACTATAGCATAACCATAGAATACATAACCAACAAAATAATGTTAGATAACCATTCGTTAAATGAATTATTCTTTCTTTATAGACAATTTGAGAGTAATGGAATGAGAGAAATGCACACTTTTCTAGACGGTAGGTTTGTAAAACAGCCTTTATTCATTCACGCAGCTAGTAAACGACACATTTTAGTGTAAATCAACTTTATATGTGCGCGCCAACGATTTTGAAATGGCGTTCCATGGGAGCATTTTGCACTAGTCACGTGATGGAACAATTTACGATTGGAACTGGAACAATTTACTGTACACAGAACGTACACTATGTGAGAACAGTTTATTGAACCTTCAGCATTATTTAATCGATTGATTCGTTTCAATTTTATATAAGCAGGTAACGCCACAGTCACAGTGCTCTATTATAACAACAGAATTCAATCCGTTACATTAATTGATTGTTTTGTTTGATTTTTAGGTGATCAGGTAACGTCACCGGGCGTTACGTCACGCTGCGACTGCGTTACGCCTGCCTCGGCGCATGCGCGTACAATCACAACGCCAGCGGGTCCAGTAGACCCCAACTCCGTCCGCATCAGCTTCGTCAAGGGCTGGGGACCCAAGTACTCCCGCCAGGAGGTCACCGCTTGCCCCACTTGGCTCGAGGTACTGCTAGCACCGTGTAGGTGATGTCCGGTGTAGGGTGGACTTAGAGGACTCGTCTGATGTGCAGGGGCCTTAGAAAACGTTTGATGAGTTGGTGGATTGGACTTAGATTGAATTGTACAGTGTGTGAGGGCGTTGTTTGGTGCCTTATATGTGATGTCCGGTGTAGGGTGGCCTTACAGGACTAGTGTGATGTGTAGGGGGCCTTGAAATACGTTTGGTAAGTTGGTGGAGTATAATAAAATAGTTGAAAACGTTTAATAGGTGGTCTTGGAGGACTTAGAATGAATTGTGAAGTGTTTAAGGGCCTTAGGTTGCTTCTATAGTGAGGTCCACGTTATAATGACAGTATTTGTCTATCATTCGACAAAGCCGGTGGTACTATCCTTTTCTAGGTCCACAACAATGCCAATTATGTTTTTGACAGTGTAGAATAGTTATTTGTGCAACTAGTGCACAAAGTGACAGTTTGCTGCACCGAAAGAAACGTTTACGCACGAGCCGTAGGCGAGGGCGGAATGGTTTCTTGAGTGCAGCAGAGGAACTTTGCGCACGTATTTCACATTAAATTTTTCCTACAGTTAGTATGCAGAGAATCGGCATCGCTATTCTTCTATCTTTATCCACTGCCATTATAACGTGAACCACACTATAGAAACAGAGATCAAGAACGGGCCTCAGTATCTAAAGAACTGGTCTCATATATGAGCTTTAATGTCCAGGCAGAAAAATATTTTAACAAAATTGACTGTGTATAGATTGAAAGAATTATATGGTTGGATAACCTCCATAGAATTGAATATATTGGTCTAAAAGAAATCGCAACGTTTAAAGGGGTACAAGAAATATATAGCTCAGGGTTGATTAGTATGGAGATATTGTCATTGGTTTGTTAAGTTTGGGGGTTTGAAATTTTGCTTGTTGAGAGTTATATTTTGATTTTTCTGAACCCTTAAACTGTAACAAATAGATGACAATATCGTTGGTTAGGGTTAGGACTGTTTGAAATTACACTGATAAGTACTGTAAGTATAATGAGCACGGTTTTGCTATCACGGCTTCCTATGTGCTTTGCCTTAACTCGCCTTAATAAATATTTGAAAAAATGTGAAAATTGATGATTGTATGTTTTTAAAATTGTGAAAAATCGATTCACACGCTGCCATTACGTTTAGGAAAACAAAAATTGTAACATAAATTTAGTCCAGACTTGTTCACGGTCCATATTTGTTCGAAAACTTTGATTGGGTAAAAGATAGGAGACGGGGCCGCACTAGGCTATCGTTCCAAAAAGGTGCATCCTCTAACTCTCGACTAGCATACTTTATTGTCCTCTGATTCCGCTTCATTACCCTCATTAGTGGCCCCGTGTGCTTTCTTCAAGGCAATTCTAACTGGTAGCACCAACTTATCTGTTACTTTGCACTATACATCTGTAACCTACTTGTATTCTCTGTAATTATTGGATGTAAATCAGTGATCAAGTACTTGTCATTATTGTATTATTCTCATTTGATGAAACTCAACTTGCTCACAAGCTGTATACAGACTAAATTGAGTTACATACAATTCGATACTTATTGAACGTACGATTTTCTGACGTCCTTTCAAATTCTATTAGATTGCACACAACTTGGCAAATATATGATGTGTAGCATACGTTTGTCAAGTCCCATTCGATCTCATAGAATTTATAAGGATTGCTAACTAATGTCCGTCCAAAAATCGATGTGGGCTTCACACACCACGTACGTTTCACTAAATTTGTACTTGTCATCGATAGTCATGTATGTGTTTATCCAATCACTGTATGCTACCACTGGTTTACTGCTGAAAGTGCCTTCTAGTAACCACACTGGTCCACCAATATATTGCTCGGGCCCGGTTGCACAACAGCCGGTTAAATTTTAACCGTGATTAATTCCACGAGAACCAATCAGAGAAGCCGTCTTTTCAAAAACGCCTTCTCTGATTGGTGTTCGTGAAATTAATCACGGTTAAAATTTAACCTGATGTTGTGCAACCGGCACTCGGAGTGGTAAATGTAACAATAGACCACGAAAATGTCGAAATTCAATAACAATAGGCGACCACTGAAGGGTCACTAGAACTTCTACCTGTCTATCCATTGTTTTCGGCGGCCCCGTCTCATTTCTTTAACCTCTTTGATTTTCTAAAGGTTAAATTATGTTTTGTTTCACATTATGTCTGTCTCATGGACCTATCTTATTCATTTCAAAAATTATGTTTTTCTAGTGAATTATTTCTGATATTTTTAGGATATTTCTGTTGTTTTGAATGATATGAATTGAACACATATGGTTTTTATTTAATGATGTTTTAACTGTGAGATTGTGAAGAGAAATTTGGATTTTGTAGGGTATCTTGTACAGGTTTTTTACTGTAAAAATAATACAGTATATAGACAGTATAATATATACAGTATATAGATTAAAAAGCCACTAAACAATATATAGACTGAAAGTCGACAGTGTTAAGCTTTCAGCTTCAAACTTAATTTTAATTTTTGAACATTTTTAATAGTTATAAATAGAAATCGAGCTCAAATACAGTATATAGATTAAAAAGCCACTAAACAATATATAGACTGAAAGTCGACAGTGTTAAGCTTTCAGCTTCAAACTTAATTTTAATTTTTGAACATTTTTAATAGTTCAAACTGTGACACAGTTTTGTGTCACATTTATTATTATAAATCCATAATTTATTTAGAATTGGAAGTTTATAATTGAAGTAAATCTCAATTTCAAATACTAAATTGTATAAAAATGTTCTCAACTTTATTCGCATTGGTAGAATAACGTTTTGGTGAGCTTTTTTGAGATAACCTTAAACAAAGGTAGTTTTACCTTCAACTGCAGTTTCCTTTACCTTTGATGGTAACTTTCAAAGGTTGATAATGTCAACTTCAGACTTTGTACAAAGGTTGTTTTACCTTTTACCTTAACCTATAAAGGTAACTTAAAAGTTTGTTCATGTAAATCTCTTGTATTCTGAACTACTGTATTGTATCCAAATTTCTCTTTACCTGATCCAAAATTCTCTTTGAAATTGTTCGTCTTGATTTCAATGTTTCTATTTTATCTGGTTTTTTATAATAATTTGGTATTAGTTTATCTGGAAATAAGTTCTTGTTTTGATATTATATGCGAAAATGTATAATCTATATCCGTTCTCCTATTTTACTGTCATGAAGACTGTTTCTTTGTTCTTGCTAATGATATTTTTAGTATATAATTCCGTCGACTCTTGTTAAAAAATACCGTAATTAAATTCTAAAAATTGTAATTTTGATACATTGCTATGCTGTTTCAAGACTAGATTGAATATAAATTGTAAGAAGCAATGCAAATGTTTGCTGTAATTTTCTAATTGAAGTAAATCTCAATTTCAAATACTAAATTGTATAAAAATGTTCTCAACTTTATTCGCATTGGTAGAATAACGTTTTGGTGAGCTTTTTTGAGATAACCTTAAACAAAGGTAGTTTTACCTTCAACTGCAGTTTCCTTTACCTTTGATGGTAACTTTCAAAGGTTGATAATGTCAACTTCAGACTTTGTACAAAGGTTGTTTTACCTTTTACCTTAACCTATAAAGGTAACTTAAAAGTTTGTTCATGTAAATCTCTTGTATTCTGAACTACTGTATTGTATCCAAATTTCTCTTTACCTGATCCAAAATTCTCTTTGAAATTGTTCGTCTTGATTTCAATGTTTCTATTTTATCTGTTTTTTTATAATAATTTGGTATTAGTTTATCTGGAAATAAGTTCTTGTTTTGATATTATATGCGAAAATGTATAATCTATATCCGTTCTCCTATTTTACTGTCATGAAGACTGTTTCTTTGTTCTTGCTAATGATATTTTTAGTATATAATTCCGTCGACTCTTGTTAAAAAATACCGTAATTAAATTCTAAAAATTGTAATTTTGATACATTGCTATGCTGTTTCAAGACTAGATTGAATATAAATTGTAAGAAGCAATGCAAATGTTTGCTGTAATTTTCTAAATATTGTAAGATATTTAAATTTTGCGACAAATTCGAATTGTTTTAACCAGAGAAAACTGTTCTTTTTTACATTATATCCATTCTTTGTTTTTGTAAAATAGTGTAGCAATATTTAAAATGTTAGTAACTAAATTGAAAACGTTTTCCTATTCGAGTTTGATATTAATAATTACATACATTGCCTCTTCTAGTGCCTTCATAAATATGCCTATAAATATTATAGAATTATTTTTAGGTAGCTAAGTGTCTTGAAGTAATTGAAGCAAATAAAATTGAATTTGAAACTATACAGAATAGTATACCATTGAAGAGCTTACTGAGGATATTCTGAAATGTTTTTTGAAAGTACAGTACAAGTAAATCTAAATTATTATCTTTTGTCTCGAATTTTGTGAAATTTTCTCTTGGACATTCTAATACAACTAGATTTTTCCTCCTTCATTGAAACTTTCCGCACCAATTTTAAACAATGATTCGTTTTTATGTTCAACTAAATTTTTAATGTATTTTCAGTTTATTTTGTGTTTCTTTTACTAAGACATTTTATTTATTTTAGACGATATTATTTCTTGTTTTAGCTAGATAAATCAACATCAAAAAAAAATTATTTTTTTTCAATTTATTGATTTTAAACAATGATTCGTTTTTATGTTCAACTAAATTTTTAATGTATCTCCAGTTCATTCTGTGTTTCTTTTACTAAGACATTCTATTCATATTAGACGATATTATTTATTGTTTTAGCTAGACAAATCGACATCAAAATTATATATTTTTTTCAGTTTATTGATTTTAATTTTGTAGTAACAATAATCAAAAGATGCCCAGTCCTATGTTATCAACAATATATAGTGACAGTGCCATACGTGTCTTATATATATGTATTTGATCAGTGTTTCATGTTTTTAATTACAGTACCCAATTGATTTTTGTCAAGTAACTTTGTGAAATAATATTTTACAATAATTATAATAGTTCTTCGTGCTTTTACAATTACGAAACCCTCAGTCATGTAAATAGGACTAAACGCGTATTATAAAGTTATAAAAGTTGAGAGAAAAGTTTGTGAAGATATGAAAGTTGAGAGAAAAGTTTATATATTATGTATGTAACTACACTAGTAGATATTAAATAATTATGTAATTTAATACTGTAATATACTGTTGAAACGTCACGTTTTTATGTATTATACTATATTGTGAACGGTTTTTAGAGCGTTTTTTAAAAAAACGTTTGTAGAACTGAAAATAAGTCATCGCTTTAAGTAAACTTAATTTAATGAATTGCGACGAGTACAGAGAGACCGATTAAATAATAAATTGGAGAGATATATCAATGAATATAACACTGAAAACTGTTATTTTTGTTTATATATAAATATATTAATGTGCATTAATAATTTATGGTTTTTCATTCCAAATATAAACCCACTATACCCATAATAATAATATCGAGTGACCTGGATGTCTCGGGTCTGGTGTAAGAGTTTTCAGGTCGCAACTGATCAAATTTTTTCTCAATATTATGTACACATAACTGGCTTTCAATGTGGTCCTATACATTTTTGCGATAAACCGCATAGTTTTTCCGTAAAAAAATAAAATATCTCGAAAAATGTATTTTTTTATTATGGACTTTTTGTTATTTCTCGAATATTCAAGTAATTAGCCGACTTAGAGGAAAAGGCTCCCAATAAACGTTGTAGGCCGTTTCTTGCTGAATCCAATGATATATATAGTTTGGGGGTTACGATCATAGATGCGGCGGTGGGAGGGGGATAAGTAGCACTGTTACGCTGCGGCGCGGTCCTCCCCCATGATTAATGCGCGTAATGGCCTGTCTATCGCATCGCTCCTACTAGTCTATGCATTCAAATTATGTATTTCAGGAACGCTATCTTATGTATTTTCGGTCGCTGAACACGATTTTTCAACTCTCAAGCCTTAATAATTGATAATTCTCATCATAATATACTAATTATGGTCAAAATTACAAACTTCATCTCATTATCATTATTTATGATTACATTGTAATGATAAACCATCCTGTTAGGAATCCTATATGTGTTTCTCAGTCGATAAAAAACTGATATTCCATTAAGAGAGAATAATTATTCGATTTAGTTCAATGATCACTTTGGAATTGCGAAAGTCAAGTAATGGAGTAAGTTAAACAAATAATATAGGCTACCCCATATAGAGCACCGTGTAACAGGAGTAAAATATTTTCTTAATATAAATTTACAGTTGAAGCACAAATAATGCCAATTACTCCCATGTGATATGACTAAATATTTGATTACAAAGGAAATACAACTCTAAAGCTGCGTTTACACCAAAGTTATTAAGGAGATGTTAATATAACTTAATCTTTATAGATTCTATTAGATTGAACATAACTTATCATACATATGATGGACATATGTGTTTGCCAAGTTCCGTTCAATCTAATAGAATCTATAAAGATTAAGTTATTAACATTTTGTTAATAACTTTGGTGTAAACGCAGCTTTATCAACTGATTTCTGTAACTTATATCTACGAATAGATACTTTTCATCTGGCTGAGTTTGACTGATTGTCTTGGGGTGGTACTTGAATGAAAGTGGAATGAGAGATATCTTTGTTGAATTTGAAATATTTGGAGAGAATACTGTTGGAAATCTATTGAGGGGAGATCAGTATAATTAAGGTGTGAGAGCAAGCAATCAATTCAATGAAACAACTACAAGGACTCATGAACGGTTCAAATATGAGAGATTGTCAAAGTATATTTGAAAGAAGTCAGGAGCTATTTGTGGAGTTTTTTTAGAATCAAAATCAATGACTACTTGAAATTTATGACTGATTATTGTAACATAGTTTAAATTATCTTAAATTGTATTCATGCTCATAAGGAAGGACTCTGGTATTGCACATAGAAACTGTACGAGAAAAGATCCCATACTTTTTTCATTCAATCACACAAACTATGTTATAAAGTCTGTGTTATATCTAGAAAATATAAAAAAATACCCATAGAAGTAGAAAATAATTTCCAATAAGGAAACATTAACTCTATACAGTCAATACATTGACTCTCTGTCAAATGAAACCTTGAAAATTTAATAAATGTGACAACCGATCATGCTTTGGAGCAAACCCTCATTCGATCATCCAAAACTGAGTGATTGGAATAGCTAGTTCTTCAAAGGCTTTCCTAAAATGGCTGCTACTATATAAATAAATCTTCCATCAAAGATATTCTGTTCAAGTATGTTGACATCATTATGGATATCACTGGAGATTGTGAAGAAAGTCATCTAATGAAGTAAAACAAGAATAATGAGAGATGAGAATGATTTCCAGAAGCATAATCTTCTCAAGAGAACATAACATTTTTCTTCAAGACTCTGATGGACAACAGAATCTGCATAATGTTATCAATGGTCTGGAAGCAAGTGAAGAAGTGTGTGATTCTCCTTTGAACGTATAGAAAGAAATAGTTATTCGGTCTCCAACGATTTTTATCTGAACATAGTTGTGGCAAATTGTAAAAGTGTATTCTCACCTATAAAAAGAAACAGAGTTCTTTCATTCTCCACGATGCAATCAAACAAAAATCCTAGTCTTAGTTAATTCTAGAACAAAAAGATCTGATCTCTGTATTTTTACTAGGTAGCTGTTTAAAGATAATTCAGCATTGAAGTTTTAGTGCAGCATGCATTTCTACAATAACCGCAATCTCTGTCAACATCTGATGGATATTTGAAAAAAAACTCTTAATCTCACTTGGCCCATGAAATTGTAAGTGAAACTAGTTGTGGATTTGACTAAATCCCTAAATATCGTTGACAAATTCGCATAATGATGACATGGCTCTCCTGAATTCAACTCCTACTTCACTTTTCAAAACTTCAATACGCTGCAAGATTATGGAAACTTTGTGATGAGAAGAGTTATGAAAATTCTCAATAAAGATGGAGTGATACAGGTGGACATAGCTTTTCATGTCTATGGTCTAAAATCAAACAAAGGTAGTGAACATATTAGAAGCAGCAGAGTAAAAGAATCACTCCAATAATATGCTCTCCAAACCATCGAGACTTGATTTCTAAATCTGTGGCAGAGATTTATTAATGTGACATGCAAGAATCTATAAAGGAATAATCCATACGTTAGCTACGTGCAGGAATACATACATTCATTCATTCATTTGTGGATAAAATTACAAATCATATAAATATGTTTGGGAAAGAATAACAGGCATGGCCCAAAACTATTCGAATCCCAAATTTTGATACTGAATAACTTGTTACCATTTCAAAACAGTCTGAACGGGAATACCATAATGGATGAATCAATCAAAAGTTAGTGAAATATCATTATAATAATACTGTTAGAAATAATATGAATGAATATTTAAATTTTCATTTCATTTTGATTTGACACATATCTATTATTATATTGGATATAATTTCTCAAAAGTTCACGACAAACTGAAGATTCACGAAAGATTAACATTTTCATACTAAACATAATCATTATGATAATGAATGAATGATGAATTCCATTTCCACCATGAAGAACTAAGAAATTCCACAAATATTCTTGGAAATTAACTGACCACTATATCAAGTAAGCGTGGCCAGTGTGCATTAATAATATAATTTAGCCTGCAGCGCATCACAATAAATTAATTTGAGATAAAAACAATAGAACATAAACATATATAAATATTATCTTTATTCTATCCTAATATATTTCTTGAAACCCAAGTTTCGTTTATTTCAAACAGTCATTTCTTAGTTTCCTTGCAGAATGAGATGAAGTTTGTAATTTTGACCATAATTAGTATATTATGATGAGAATTATCAATTATTAAGGCTTGAGAGTTGAAAAATCGTGTTCAGCGACCGAAAATACATAAGATAGCGTTCCTGAAATACATAATTTGAATGCATAGACTAGTAGGAGCGATGCGATAGACAGGCCATTACGCGCATTAATCATGGGGGAGGACCGCGCCGCAGCGTAACAGTGCTACTTATCCCCCTCCCACCGCCGCATCTATGATCGTAACCCCCAAACTATATATATCATTGGATTCAGCAAGAAACGGCCTACAACGTTTATTGGGAGCCTTTTCCTCTAAGTCGGCTAATTACTTGAATATTCGAGAAATAACAAAAAGTCCATAATAAAAAAATACATTTTTCGAGATATTTTATTTTTTTACGGAAAAACTATGCGGTTTATCGCAAAAATGTATAGGACCACATTGAAAGCCAGTTATGTGTACATAATATTGAGAAAAAATTAAAAGCTGTACTATGAATAGTAACTGCAGGACAGGCGATTTTATAAACGCGCGTTTTTTACAACTTACCCCCCTCCCCCCCAAGCTGTCGACCACCCTGGGACGTGACGACATCGAGTTTCATATACACTAAAGACCCCCTAACAATAATCCGAAGTCAAATTCTCTGCCTCTCTCATGTATGCTCAATGTAAGCCAGCGCCTGGACTACTAGGGAGTAAAAGTGACTCCATTTAAATAACATGGGAAGCATCTCTATTTTAAAAACGTACATTTGGAATAGGTCAGAAGGTCTAAGCTCAGATGAGGAAGCATATAGAGTAGTCATTAAACCAACTAAATTCAATACCTCAACCAGACATTTGATCGATATATAAAATTTATGTTTGTATGCTGAAATTATTATTACAAACTTCATATCACTATACTAAAAAAAAATGTATATATTTTTTTCTTTTATTCCATGGTATTCAAAATATCAGCAAACGAATATTAATTATTAACTAATCAAATTTGAAACGGGAACTTCATAATAGCTGTAGTTTTGGCTGTCATTGTTGTTACAACTTTAGCGACAGATAGTGCTGTCGGAGGAGAACTGTGATTACAAGCCAGCTGTTTCTGTTTACTTTTTAAATTATGTTGTAACACATTGTTTGGTCACATACGTTTTAAAAATTATTTTATTAGCAGTTTTTATAAAATTTAGGTGGAGGAAAAATGTTGTGTAAATCACGAGTGAAAAAGTTTTTTCTCCTCAGGAAAATTGTTGCCCTCGGCTTCGCCTCGGGCTTCAACTTTCCCTCAGGGAGAAAAAACAGCACTTTTCACTCTAGATATACAAATAACTATTGCCCATATTGCAAACGCTATTTTCGCCACACACAAAAATAAACAATATATAATATATGAGAATAGTTGTTTACTAAGCACTTCCGAAAGCAGAAGTGGAAGGTGATAGCTCTAGCAAATCTGAGGTAATGGAATATCAGGAAATTGTCCAAGTATTTTGATTTTTTATACTGATTTGTCTAAATAACCTAAAAGATGATGTTCAATTATGTGGGAGGTTGAGTTTTACTTTTTTATTCTTTCAAATGACAATAAGATGATATTATTATAAATGTTTTAATTATTGAACAATGAAAAGTTTTTTGATCACCTTTCTTAGTTCCATGTTAGCGGCTGGAAAGGGTATTCTTTCCGGCCTAGGCCGGAAAGAAACTTTTTCCTACAGATACCTTGAAAAGTGACCATTTGTGCACTGATTGCAGGCCGCAAAGAATCACTTTTCCGCACTAGTGCGCAAAGTGAGTACTTTGCGTACTCCAGATTTGCAGCATGACAACGCAAAATAGTTAGTAGGTTATATGGAGCGCCAGTGCAGCAAAATCAAAATTAAGTTGGTAACACTCATAGTGAGGCCCACGTTATAATGGCAGTGGAGAACAGCGTTGCCTTGCCATTATGTGCCTTCATTATAGTCATTCAATGCATACATAACATAAACCCCCTTCAAGCAGTCACATAAATTTCAATTGAATTACTAATCATTATAATTCAATTATCATTATTCAATTTTAAATAAATTAAGGTTTTTATTAATAATAAAATTACACAGAAAAACATTTGATGGATTTCAGGGAATTTTACCCATAATTACCCACTTTTCATATTCAATGGTAACTGTAGAAAAAATTTAATGTGAAATACGTGCACAAAGTTCGTTTGCTGCACTCAAGAAACCATTCCGCCCTCGCCTATGGCTCGGGCGTAAACGTTTCTTTCGGTGCAGCAAACTGTCACTTTGCGCACTAGTTGCACAAATAACTATTCCAGTATTCCTTGTCACTGTTTTTTGCGAATCAAGCTTCAAACGGAACACTTTTGACTTGAAAATGAGTATTCAATTGGGTAGAAAATGAAAAGGATACAATAGGTTAGTGTAGTGATAAATATGGTTTATTCTTTGATGGATCCAGAGACAATATTATTTTTGCATTCAGTACAAACAGTGTTTGGTCACAGTATATAATATACATCACATAATAAAGTAATCCACTATAGTGGGTTCCACGTTATAATGATGGCAGTGGAGAAAGATAGGAGACCAACGTTGCCGATCCTCAGTCTTGTCAATGCCTTCTATAGACGGTAGCTGACACAGATTTATTGATGTAATATCAACTACTGTTCATTCTCGTTTAAAATAACCAATTATATTTTATTAAGCAAGAAATTCTATTTTAATAATTTAATAATGAATTTTCATAATTAATATGAAATATTTTGTTCATTAATTAATAATAGACGATCTGGCAACAGAGCAAAGCGAGAAAGAGATTCGCTTTGTTGAATGATAGACAAGGATAACCCTTAGCAAAACCCTTAATAATCAAACACTGCTATTATAACGTATACCTCAGTATAGGGCTACTTCAAGAAATGATTTCGTTTTACCTTTTCTTTCTTTTAAACTTTTTTGTATATAATATTACAAGTTTATTCATTATTTATTTTCAAAGACAATTCTCTACGAGTATTTTAAGCACAGGTTATGAATGATAATACCGTCCAAACGTTTCTAAGTTTCGAAAAGTTTCGACTTACAAGCCATTTTAATGAAAGAAATTGTACTACGAAATTATTTCTTTATCAATTAACATAACATAATTGACCAAGCGAAGTGAGGTCTAAGATTCAAGTCGACGGTTTGGCATTTCTCTCAATGTTAAATGTTTTTATGTTGCGTATTTACGGCGAAACGCGGTAATAGATTTTCATGAAATTTGACAGGTATGTTCCTTTTTAAATTGCGCGTCGACGTATATACAAGGTTTTTGAAAATTTTGCATTTCAAGGATAATATAAAAGGAAAAAGGAGCCTCCTTCATACGCCAATATTACCGTAAAAATCAGACTATAGAATTATTCATGATAAATCAGCTGTCTAGTGGACTATAATACTACCCGTTCAAAAACATAGAACATCTTGAAAATGTATCTTTCCATTAACGATAGTAGACAGTCGACTATAATACTACCCGTTCAAAAACATCGAACATCTTGAAAATTGTATCTTTCCATCAACGTTGCAGCCAGACCTGATAACAGCGCTCACACTCACATTCCGGGACGACACGTCACGGTACGATAGGACAGAAAGCTCTATGTTTATTTAGGATTTTTTCTAGACATTTTTAATTGATAAATTATTTATTAATTTTTCAGAAAACATAACAACAGGTCAATGTAACTCACTGAGCGCAAGGTCTACTGTTCACAGAACTACTAGTATATATCCAACAGAGAGTATATATTTTTAAAAACTGTTGTAGCCTAGAGACTGTATTTCAAAGTACCTTCATTCAAAATTTCTATTGTGTTTTATTTCTTTATTTATTCATTCATATTAGAACTCAAGTAAAATCAACAGGCATGTGTTTATTTTTAAACACTGTGTAATTTTTAAGTTACTTTGTGTCACAGTATCTCAACTATAGTGAGGTCCACGTTATAATGGCAGTGGAAAAAGACAGGAGAGCAGCTTTGCCAATTCTCTGCCTTGCCACTGCTTTCTATAGATGATAGCAGATACCGGTATATCTGATGAAATATCTCCTCTTCATTCTTGTTTAAAATAATTGACCGAGCGAAGTGAGGTCTAAGATTCAAGTCAACGGTTTGGCATTTCTCTTAATGTTAAAATGTTTATATGTTGCGCATTTACGGCGAAACGCGGTAATAGATTTTCATGAAATTTGACAGGTATGTTCCTCTTTTAATTGCGCGTCGACGTATATACAAGGTTTTTGGAAATTTTGCATTTCAAGGATAATATAAGAGGAGGAAGGAGCCTCCTTCATACGCCAATATTAGAGTAAAAATCAGACTATAGAATTATTCATCATAAATCAGCTAACAAGTGATTACACAGATGTGTGGAGAAGCCAGTCTATTGCTGTATTTCTATAAAGACTATAGTTTCAATCAGGTACTTGTGGATGAGAATACTGCGTGAGGTCTACTGTTCACAGAACTACTAGTTTAAAATAATCTAATATGCTAGAACATAATTGATCATTTTCAAACAAAAATGAACAGTTCAGATATACGGTTATCAGCTAACCTCTATAAAAGATAGACCAGCTAAAAATCAAACTCAACTCGGCAGTATATTTGTTCTTAGAACCGTGAAGAAATTTCTGGATACAGAAACCCTTAAGGTGCGTACAGATTTACGCGCCGCGAACATGAGCAATTCACTTTTAATCAGCTGATGCCAAGCTTTTTATATCTATATCTTACAGTTTCTGTAAAAATACAGATATAATCAGTTGATTAAAAGTGAATTGCACATGGTCGCGGCGCGTATATCTGTACGCAACTTTAGAAGTGTTTATTTTGCTGTGTTCCATTCTCTTCATTCATACAATCATTTTTTTAAATTATTCGAATTGTATTGTATAATTTAAATTATAGTAAGTTTTATAATGTAATTTTGTTTTTGGCAAATAAATTATTATTATTATTATACGGTGTTATATTTTGGGTCAATTCAACTCATGCGATACATATATTCATGATTCAAAAGTGGGCAGTTAGAGTGATGGTGGGTGAATCTATTAGAGCAAGTTGTAGAGATTATTTCAAAGAGTTGAAGATTCTCCCACTACCAGTTGTATATATTTTGGAGGCTCTTTGCTTTATTGATAAGAATAAAGATAGGTTCAATACAGGAGAGTTGTTCCACTCATACAATACCAGATATAGACATAGACAAAACCTCAGAGACGACATCCATCGAACTATTATGTTGAATGAGATGGGGGTAAAGAGTGCAGAAATTTGGCTTTATGATTCGTTTTCAACACGTGTTAAGGCTCTCACAGGCTTAGAATTAAGGTGAGGGAGGAGTTGTTGCAGGTTGTCCTTATTCCAGTGAGGAGTTCTTTTTGCAGTATGAAATTCAAAGATTGACAACTTAGATTATAATTGACAAATCCGTACACCCCTTTCATAGGTGGTCAGTGGGATGAGAAATGAAAAATAAATTAGTGGCAAGACAGAGAGTCGGCAACGTTGTCTTTCTATCTTTCTCCACTGCCATTATAACGTGGACCTCACTATAGTTGAGACACTGTGACACTAATTAATTGAAAAAGAAACACAGTGTTTAAACCATAGAGAAACAATAGCGTAAGTAGATATCCCATGGTATTAGGGAATTTATGTCGCAACTTCTACTGTTATCTCAAGCCGATTACTGTCGATTATTGTCAATTTTTACTGTTTTGTTGGGGTGATAGTGTATGAACGGCACAATTTGAGAGACTACCAGCATCACACAGCTGCATAGGAAAGAACTATGTGAACTATCGGCTTGGGATAACAGTAAAAGTTGCGACATAAACGCCCTATACCATGGGATATCTACTTATGCTATCGTTTCTCTATGGTTTAAACACAGCGAATGCCTGTTGTTATTACTTGCCTGTCAGTGACAAGACAGAGAATCGGCAACGATGTATCCTATCTTTCTAGTAATGAAACATGATAAAATAGATCACTTCATCCATCTCCACTGGACCACTTTAATGAGAGATCTACCATGTCATATAAGACAATATGATTGATGAAATTTATTGTATTATACTAGCTTCCTGAACCTGTTCGTCCGGGTCACAGCGAGGCACTTCTAATGCCAGCCTTTCGGCAGTCCACAGAAAGTGTTGGGGCGGTTTAGCTTGCAGAGTGAACTGTGAATCGGTCTTCTTGCCCTGAAAGCCCTCCAGAATGACAGACGAGTGATGTATCATTGTCGGTATGTACATTTCGCTGCCCTCCGTCAAATCTAGCCGGTCAAGGAGTCTGCGGTCCAGTTTCTGAAACAGGGAACACGGAATAAGGAAAAATAAATTGATCACACAATACTCTGTTGACCGAGGTCTAAGATTCAAGTCGACGGTTTGGCATTTCTCTTTATGTTTAAATGTTGCGCATTTACGGCGAAACGCGGTAATAGATTTTCATGAAATTTGACCATAGCCACCTGTAATACAAGGCCGCGGCCTACGATATTGCAACGTCGCAGTGTAGGCCTAGAATCTAATACATGATTGGTGGAAAAGATTTTTAAACATCTGGTGTGGCGCACTCACACAACTTTCCTTGCCGTTATGAAAATTGATCATCTGACGCTAGTGTACACGCGCATCTCAAGTCTACTTATAAAAATAAAGATCTGAGCCAGCTGGTGACAGGACAATAACGCTGGAGACATACGAGGTCTGCTATCTCTTCATAGTGAATAATTTAATAGATCAACAGTTGAGCTTATTTTCAATTTTAGGTGAAAATGTTACTGGATATAAATTGTAGAGATTTTCATGCTGAATCTTTTCCACTCGAAATTTCTTGTTCAAATTGTATCTGAAGCCTCATAATTGGGAATCTTAAATCAAACTTTGCATAGATGGGGCGGAGCTCCTGAAATTTTTACAGATATGCGACTTGTGGCAGTTGATAGAGCTTATCAATGACTCTTTTAGGTATAAATATAATCAAAATCGTTGGAGCCGTTTTCGAGAAAATCGCGAAAAACCAGGTTTTTGACAACATTTTCTCCATTTTACCCGCCATCTTGAATTGCATTTGATCGAAATTGTTCGTGTCAGATCCTTATAGTGTAAGGACCTTAAGTTCCAAATTTCAAGTCCAAATTTCAAGTCATTCCGTTGAATGGGAGATGAGATATCGTGTACACAGACGCACATACACTCATACACACACACACACACACACACACACACACACACACATACAGACCAATACCTAAAAACCACTATTTTGGACTCAGGGGACCTTGAAACGTATAGAAATTTATAAATTGGGGTACCTTAATTTTTTTCGGAAAGCAATACTTTCCTTACCTATGGTGATAGGGCAAGGAAAGTAAAAATACCAGCTGATCTTTTTCACCAATCACGTATTAGATTTTAGGCCTACTACACTGCAAGGTTGCAATATCGTAGGCCGCGGCCTTGTATTACAGGTGGCTATAAATTTGTCAGGTATGTTCCTTTTTAAATTGCGCGTCGACGTATACACAAGGTTTTTGGAAATTTTGCATTTCAAGGTTAATATAAAAGGAAAAAGGAGCCTTCTTCATACGCCAATAGTAGAGTAAAAATCTGACTATAGAATTATTCATCATAAAAATCATCATAAACATAACATTTGTTTGTTTGTTTGTTTGTTTTTAAAGCTTCCCAGAGACTCTAATCAGAGTATAGGAATTGTCAAAAATTTATAATACATACAGTATTACATAAAAAGAAGAAAAAAATCACACAAAGGAACCCTCTCTACACACAAACTCTTCTGTGGTATAGAATACTCCAAGCATCAAAAAACTTTTCAATTCGTTCTCAAAAACATTGACATCTTCACAATTTTTCAAGTGAGTAGGAAGCTTTCTAATAAATTTAAGGCCCATATTTGTAACATTCATCATAAACATCATAAATCAGCTGTCGAGTGGATTATAAATTGCATGCCATGACGCATGCAATGCAATATCTCAATGTAACTTGGTAAAAAATCGGTTGCTGTGTAAACTATTAATTGCATGCCTCATTGAATGCAATTTTTATGAACTATTGATTGCGTACAATAACGCATGCAATTAATAACTGAAATAACATAGTATTGTCTCTCGAACTTTCTCTGCTTTGAACTCGGGCTGTCCTGTTGCCAGTATGTCTTGAAGGAGATTAGCTTTTGATGTTAGTATTTTTGATACACCAACCCCAACAACCATTAGCCGTTTTCACACCGACATACAGACAGGATTTACTCTAATGGACAGAATAAGAGGAGGCTGCGGTTTATAACTGCGCGAGGTCTACTGTTCACAGAACTACTAGTTACTTGAATCAATAAGTCTTAATAATCATTACTTTTATTTGGTTCATGTGTCTACGGTCCAGTTTCTGAGACAGGGAACACGGAACTAAATGCTATTTCAATGATATCTTCATAAATTTATCAGGATGAGTGCCGGTTGCCCAAAAGCCGGTCAAGTTTTAATCGTGATTAATCCCACGAGAACCAATTAGAGAAGCCGTCTTATCAAAAATGCCTTCTCTGATTGGTTCTCGTGGAATTAATCACGGTTAAAATTGCACAAAAGCCTGTAAGTTTTAATCGTGATTAATTCCATGTGAACCACTCAGAGAAGCCGTCTTATCAAAAAGGCCTTCTCTGATTGGTTCTCGTGAAATTAATCACGGTTAAAGTTTAACCGGCTTTTTTGCAACTGACACTTAGAGTTATAATCATTGAGGGTTCGGCTACACAATAGAGAGCTATCGGCGATCGCATGGTTTTCTATATCTGTATCTTCGATCAAAATAGAGAGTAGGTTTTTGATTTTGTATTCAAATTTTTTAAATAAGTGCAATATTTCTAAAGTTTTTAATTTATTGTGATTCATTTAGAGTATAAAATCAACCTTCAAAATTCAAAATTTCAAATCATCATTTCTGGACCGAAAATCAAGTGACGAAGCAGTGTGTGACTATATAACCTTATCTTTTGGACAACATTAACATTTTATCAAAATTTTTGGAGAGAAATAGTAAAGGCTTAGCCTAGTTTTTCCTCCAATATGAAAAATATTGATAATATATATTATGATTATAGTATTTTATAAATAAATAAATAATAAATAAATAAATAAATAACCTCTCTCAGATAAGATATCAAAGACTTTCTTTCTAAAGCTGGGTGAAATTTATTCACTCGAAATTCATACAAAATATTCACAAAAGTATAAAACAACAAGTTACAAGTGAACAAGATACTAATCACAAAAAGTACAGTATAGAATTTATACTATAGAGAAAAGATATCATAAGAAGATATCCCATGGTAGGTACAGGGCGTTCATGTTTCAAATTTCAAGCAGAGTTTTTGTCAACTGAAACTGATTAATGTCGACTATTGTCTTCTATTACTGTTTTGGCTGAGTGAAAGTGTAAGAACGGCACAGTATTAGAGACTGACTACCAGCGTCACCAAAAACAACTACTAGGACTATCGGCTTGAGTTGACAGTGACATTTGCAACATGAACGCCCTGCCCTATACCATGGGATATCTTCTTATTCTATCTTTTCTCTATTAAGGTGCGTACAGATTTACGCGCCGCGAACATGAGCAATTCACTTTTAATCAGCTGATGCCAAGCTTTTTATACCGTTTCTGTAAAAATACAGATGTATTTAGCTGATTAAAAGTGAATTGCTCATGTTCGCGGCGCGTATATCTGTACGCACCTTAATATAAATTAAATTTAATTATAGTTTCAATACCTGTTTCCCAGTAGCAGCGGCCTGACTCCATTGATCAACCAATAGCATTTCGCCCATAACTTTCTTCACTCGCGCCCCAAATAAATGGTCACCCAAGGCGGGGGCCAGCAAATGGGTCGCCAAAAATAACCTGCAAATACAAATTATAACAAAACTTTAATCACATCGCTAAACAATACTTAAATTCCAAAATAATACTAAAATGTATTTATTTATTTCATTGGCAATTACAGATCATAATTATAATAAATATAATATGATTGGGAGAAGACAACAGGCATAGCCCAAAACTGTCTTCTCCCAAATTTTAACAAATAAAAGTTTCAAAAAGAATAACGTTAAGATTTCACTTTCACTTCAAAAAGTCCAATTTCCACTTCAAAACTAATGACAAAACTAAAAATTTTGAATTTTGATATTTAAAAACTGATTAAAAACAAAAATATTTCACTCTAAACTCTAAAAATTAGAAATTTTTGAGTAATTTTGCAAAATTTACAATTACATTGTATTTACAAAAATGTAGCAGATTATACAGCTAGGTACCATTCTACTATAGTGAGGTTCACGTTATAATGGCAGTGGAGAAAGATAGGAGAACAACGTTGCCGATCCTCACTGTCTAGTCAATGCCTTCTTAACGGTAGCTGATACAGGTCTATTGATGTAATATTAATTGTTCATTCTCGTTTAAAATAATCAATTATATTTTTTCAAGCAAGAAATTATATTTTTTAATAAATTTTCATGATTAAGATGAAATATTTTGTTGATTAATTATAAATTCTACATTGTTGAAAGACGATCTGGCAACAGATCAAAGCGAGAAAGGGATAGCACTATCTGCTTTGTTGTATGATAGACAAGGATAGCAATACCATTTCTAATCAAACACTGCCATTATAACGTGGATCACACTATAGAATAGAATAGAATGTTTAGAATAGAATAGAATGTTTATTTCGCCAAAATTACATAATATTTACAAAACATGAATGATTTGGCACAGCCAGCAAAGTTAAACTTGTGCGCTAGCTGTGAGTTCATAAAGCAAACAGTACGAAGTAGCCTATAGCAATGGAAAAAATATATACCTATGTAATAAATATTATAGTAATGCTTCTTATAAATAATACAATGATAAGAATTGAATAATTTCGTGTTAAAACCAATTATACAGGTGATAACCAAAAACAAGTCATACAGCCTACATTTAAATCTTCTAAATGCAAACTAATGAAGAAGAATACAATAAAAAATGAAATTTTCATTTGTGAGCACATCCCAGTGCTTAATCAATTTTCATAAATAATACAAAAGATAGAAAGACATTCAAAACTCAAAAGAATCATGAATAGATTTATTAACATTTAGGCATTGTAAAATATATATTCTGCTCAACCCATACATTTATTTCCTTGATAAGTGCTTTAGTAATTTTTGAATTAATTAGTTTTATCGGAATTTTGTTTGAAAATATATTGCAAAGATAGGTGAATTGGTGTCGACAAACTACTAGTTTTATTAAGTTGATATTGAAATTATTTAATGCTAATGAACGAGTTTGGTACGGTATATTTCTAATTTCTAGATTACTTCTATTCTTATTTAGTGCAAAACAATCCTAGTTACATACATCTGTCTTAGTGTGGGAACACTTAATTCTTCAAAAAGTTTCTTGCTTGGGTATCGTCTTGGTTTACCCAGTGCTTCCCTTATAAGATGCTTTTGTAGTGTGAAGACTTTATTAAAGTGACAATCATATGCACCACCCCAAGCTTCAATCGCATATTGAAACAGCGAGTGGGCATACGCAAAATAAATTGATCTTTTTACATCCAGGTCTTTCAATTGATTTACTTTGTAGAAACTATAAATAAGAAATTTAAGTTTAGAAGATAGGTAATTCATATGAGTATCCCATTTCAAATATCTATCCACCATCACTCCCAAATATTTTATAGAATTAACTTTTTCAATTTGTTGGCACAAACAGTTCAACCCATCATTCAAGCAGTGAGGATCAGAGTGCATTTTCAAATGCAATGAGTCCTAGAATAGGAATAGAATAGCAATAGAGGTGTAGAATTGTTCCATAAAGCTGGATTCCCACATATCAGTGACCGGAACAGTGAAAATATAATTCCCATTACATCTAGTGGGACCATTCTCACTCAGCCCGACCGAGCGAGTATGAATAATCCCAATAGAACATATGGGAATTATATCCCACGTTACCGGACAAGTTCACTGGCGCTCGTGAGTGAATCCATCTTTATGTATTAAATTGAATGAATAGTGGATGAATCCAGCAAAATTCATAGATGAGTCCGAGTGAATTGATTGATTGAGTACTTTATTTATGTAGATTACAATATATACTGGCTTATACACTTATATACAATAGCTTACAATACAGCAAAATTATAGATGAATTTACATAATATAGACTAAGGAAATAATTATTGAACTGTATATGATATGAAAAAGCAATTTCTAATATAATAACTATAGATAATAATCATATTGTTATGCTTACAATATATACTGGCTTATACACTTATATACAATAGCTTACAATACAGCAAAATTATAGATGAATTTACATAATATAGACTAAGAAAATAATTATTGAACTGTATATGATATGAAAAAGCATTTTCTAATATATAACTATAGATAATAATCATATTGTTATGCTTACAATATATACTGGCTTATACACTTATATACAATAGCTTACAATACAGCAAAATTATAGATGAATTTACATAATATAGACTAAGAAAATAATTATTGAACTGTATATGATATGAAAAAGCAATTTCTAATATAATAACTATAGATAATAATCATATTGTTATGCATCTACATAAATTGGCGGAGCTTTGGACATATCAATGTCCATTCTTCGGAAAGAATATTAAAAATATCCTCCCACTAACTCTCTACCATGAATTAGGAATGAATGAATGGATACCAACCTGACAAAATGCCACCGTTTTATGCCAGTTTCCAGTTGCACCAAACTGGCCAAAGCGTCTCCACTGTCCTCGTCTACCCCCATACTAAGTAAGTTACTGTGCACTGTTGTCGCTTTCACCAGGCTACGTTGCAATTCGTTCTTGCTGTACGTTTTAGTTAACGCAGGCTGTGAAAAGAAACAGAATCCATTAATAAACACGTATAATTTCTATGAAGAGATTCACTTTAAACTGTCAGAATTCCTTATAAAATGATATCATTGCGTCCCATTTAAACAATGCTGAAAGAGTTAACTGAGTCTTAGTGCTGGTTGCACAAAAGCCGATTAAATTCAACCGTAATTGTCTTCTCTTATTGGTTATCATGATACAGAGTGGGGCAGAGCCGATTGACGAGTTTGGAAGGGTTATAAGTAATGAACCGTTCAACTTGGAAAAAAAAACTCTTCAATGGGTTCAATCCAGTTTGAAATATAGTTTTTATAGTAAATTTTTCGTAAATTATATCAGTTAAATGGCGGCCATAAGCAGCAATATACAAATGTAGCGTATTTTTGAAGTTTTAGAACGCATTTTGGCACACTGCGATTGGTAAGGCCTGGATCTTTTCTGTGATTCGCTCCTTCAGTTCTTCCAAGGTGTGTGGGCGATCTTTAAAAACTTTATTTTTGAGGTACCACCATAGAAGAAGATTGCGTATGCTTGAATCAAGTGAGCGTGCCGGCCATCTCAAGTCCATCCTTAGTGAGATAAGCCGCCCTGAAAACATTTGTCTCAACACATTCATTGAAATGCGCCCTGTGTGGGCTGTAGCTTCATCCTGCTGAACCATTTTTCTCCCAAGTCATGTTCCTCAGCAAGGTCTTCCTAATTGGGGCGCAGAAACGCCCCAAGCATTGTCACATAACGCTGGGAGGTGACATTGACGATGGTGTTGCCATTCTCAAAGAACTATGGCCAGCACGCTCACCCGATGTAAGCATATGACTGTGATTTTTTTCTATGAGATTAACTCAAAAATAAAGTTTCTAAAGATCGCCCACACAACTTGGAGGAACTAAAGGAGCGAATCAGAGAAGAGCCTTACCAATCGCAAAAATACGCTACATCGGTGTATTGCTGCTTATGGCTGCCATTTAACTGTTATAATTTCCAAAAAAATTAACAATAAAAACTATATTTCAAACTAAATTGAATCCATTAAAAATGTTTTTCCAAGTTGAACGGTTCATTACTTATAACCCTTCCAAACTCGTCAAACGGCTCTGCCCCACCCTGTATTAGATCACATTTAAAATTTAACATGCTTCTGTGCAACCGGGCCTTAGTAAAGTGATTCGGCTCTAATATTCATCACAGAGTGTCGGTTGCACAAAAGCCTGTTAACTTTTATCCGTAATTTAATGTCTTCTCTGATTGGTTATCATGGCATTCAATCAAAATTAAAATTCTACAGACTTTTGTGCAACCGGACTGCTTGAACCAATAATACATTGCAATCAATTTTGGCAGGATTTTTCTTGTTAAAACTGCTTGTAACCAAAACAAAAAATATCCTTTTTCAAGGCAATAACCATTGGTACAGCTGAGAATGTGGCAGGTTTTGCCATGAAACCTGGGTACTGATCATGTAGAAGACTCTACAAACAGACTAGATTTTCTTTTGTTTCTTGCTTTCACATAGCTCATAACTGATGAGGTTGGCTGATACCAACGTTAGTAGACAGAAGGTTGATCACTCACAGGTGTAAGATTCGAAGTGGTGGGGAGAATGCCAGCGTGACGTCATGTGTAGTAAGAAAGTGATAGAGTAACCACACTGAGCATACAGTTTATTCACTGTATCTTCAAATACATCGTCGTTTAATTCCCTCAAGATTGACCTAGAACTTAAAAATTCGTCAAACTTATGAATTCGTCATACTTGCGAATTAATCACCGATTCTAATGATGTTGTTTAATATTTCAAATTCATTCAACTAGTATGAATAAAATTAAGTTGAAAGTTTTCAAGAATCAAAACACGTGACACGAAAAGTTAATAAGCTGGAAAAGCGTTAGTAGACAACGTTATACTATTATAATTTCAGATCAACCCATAAAAAATCTTGATAAACCAATGCATTGCAATAAAACAATAAACCGATCCCGATAAATCCAATGTATTTCATTCATATAAATGCACTGAACACATGCTGGTATCGAGCACATGTTCTACGAGAATCAAAATATCTCATCCCCGAAATTCACAAGCTGATGTATAGCCAAACTACAAAATATAAATACGACCTAGAAGATAAAGAAACCTTAAGGGTTTCAAAGTCAAAGGGAAGGTTGGGAGGGAGTTTTTTTGCTTTCATATTGCAAAATGCTTGTATTATTCAAATGTTTTGATAATTATTGTAAAGCAGAAACAGAAAGCTTGCATGTCAGAAAATTTTTGTGTTTGTAATTTGACTATAGGTCACCGAATGATTTTCAAGAATGCGATATTCTGCCTACTCTGTACTACAGCCTACGTCACGGCTGCAGTTCCCCCACTCCAATTGCATTTCAACTAAAATACTATAGATGAGTGACCAACCTTCTGTCTACTAACTTTGGGCTGATACCTCAGCTGATAATCAACTGCATTTCAATCGCCAAAAAAATGTATTTTCAACTAGCTGGCCCGGCGAACTCCGTACCGCCAAATAGTTTAATGCATCTCATCACAAACTTTAGCTGGATACACACCTGAGGAGGCGCGATGCCGCATTTTATTAATATAGTTTACTAAAAATCAATCAATTCTGGACACCGAAGACAGCACAATTATTCGAAACAAAGCAATGTCTTTAGAGCATGTAAGTCTTCAACCTGAGGCGGCACTGCTGGATGGTTACACACAGAACAGTCATTTTGTTTTTAGTCGGGGCGTTTAGAATAAAATACATGGGTGGTTATGGAGCAGCACACACTCTTGTCTACTATCTACCGACAGCTGTTGTATGAAACAATGATTATAACAGCTGATTTATATTTCTGTGTGTGGCCAGCTCACAAATCTTCTCCTATAAGGATTACATGTAAACTTTGAAGGATCGTAGGAAAGAGTCCTGAAGTCGGATTATAAATTTGATAGGCCATAAACCTGGTCCTGAACATAGCGAACACAATGAGAGAAAAATCATCAAATTCGATGCACACATGAAATAGTTATTTGTGCAACTAGTGCGCAAAGTGACAGTTTGCTGCACCGAAAGAAACGTTTACGCCCGAGCCGTAGGCGAGGGCGGAATGGTTTCTTGAGTGCAGCAGAGGAACTTTGCGCACGTATTTCACATTAAGTTTTTCCTACAGTTACCATTGAATATGAAAAGTGGGTAATTATGGGTAAAATTGCCTCAAATCCATCAAATAACTTAGTAGTGTTTGAATGGCGGGGGGCGGCTGTGTGGTGTGTCCTGTGGTGGCACTGTGCTGTTGCTGTCCTCGTTATAATATATAATAGTAATAATTAGCGCGTTGTGCTTGGTTGCACCTCTGCTCACTATAGCAGCCACAGCAGTCACTGTTACCAACTTCATTTTGATTTTGCTGCATTGTTGCTCCATATAACCTACTAAGTATTTTTCGTTGCCATGTTGCAAATCTGGAGTGCAGAAAAATTTTTCCCGCACTAGAGCGGAAAAGTGATTCTTTGCGTTCTGTAATCAGTGCAGCAATGGCCACTTTTCAACGTAACTGTAGGAAAAAGTTATTTAATGTCAAAATTTGAGGCTCGATTTTTCTATATATATAAAAGCGAAATGGCACTCACTCACTGACTGACTGACTGACTGACTCACTCACTCGCAGAACTAAAAATCTACCGGACCAAAAACGTTCAAATTTGGTAGGTATGTTCAGTTGGCCCTTTAGAGGCGCACTAAGAAATCTTTTGGCAATATTTCAACTCTAAGGGTGGTTTTTAAGGGTTTAAAGTTCGTCTTTTAGCATGTATATTCTTCTTATTCTCTTAATTATAATTGAAAAATGTCCATACCATTTATGTTAATATAGAACTATAATCTAGAGAGAGTACCTCTTCGAAACAGTTGTTAACTGGTAACTAAATTAATAATTTTGTCAGGTTGGCATTAAGTTGAGTTGACTTTGTTAGGTTGGCACCAAGTTGAAGATTGAAATGCATTTATCTCGGAAAAATTGATCGGGCACTGATACTTCAATCAGAGCTATTCCTGGAAATATTATATTACTAGCCGTCAGGCTAGCTTCGCTCGCCATATTCGTTTAACCAGACGTTTAGTCTGGACCCCCGACTGGATCGTCCTAACATATGATAAAAATGCTCAAATGAAAAATGCAGGCGAGCAAAGCGAGCCTGCTGATCTCATTCTTGGACGTTCCAGTCGGGGGACCAGGGGACGGAGCCCCCCGGTAAGACGGATATGGCGAGCGAAGCGAGCCTGACGGCTAGTTATACAGTATATAAAAGCGAAATGGCACTGACTGACTGACTGACTCACTCGCAGAACTAAAAATCTACCGGACCAAAAACGTTCAAATTTGGTAGGTATGTTCATTCGGCCCTTTAGAGGAGCACTAAGAACGGATTTGGAAAAATTTCCAAAGATACGCCCAAAATCTGCGTTTTTCCAGCGTTTTCTCAGCTTTATCGAGAACAAATGAACATAAATTGTTCAAATTTAGTACAGAAGCTAAGCTAGGGTGTAATAATGTTGTGTTAAAAGGAATTTGAAATAACGTCAAAGATACGCTCAAAATTAGCGTTTTATGCTTTTTCTCAGATTTATCTAGCCCCCTGGCTAGACGGATATGGCGAGCGAAGCGAGCCTGACGGCTAGTTATTTATATAGATTATCCACTCTCCCTATCATTCTGGTGATGTAATTATGGTTGGAATAAATAATAAATAAATAATAATTGATATTCTGCGACAATTCAACTATTTTCTGTAACCTAATTGAAACATTAGTTACCTTCTTCTGTTTCTTGTTTTCAGAAAACTCCAGTTTGACTCCGATTGTGAAGTTCTCCAATCGTTTTATGATTGGTTCGCCAGTGACTATTGCCAAATATGAGTCAACCGGCTCCCTTAGCGCTTTACTTCTTGCCAGACATTTTTTGATCTTCAATTCCAACTTTTCGTGTCGTGCTAGCAGAGATACGCCGCTGGTATATCTGAAAATAGACAAATTAACAAAATATAATAATAAATTAAGAGCATATATTAAGCGAGCAATTTCTGTCTTTATATATCTGGTTATTTTTATATCTGGTTGTTTATGTTCAACGGATCTCGAAAAAGGCTCTAACGATTCTCACGAAATTTGGAACATAGTAGGTTGATGATATAAAGATTCGATTGCACTAGGTCTCATCCTTGAGAAAACTCGCTGAACGACATTAAAAGGATAATATCATCCTTGGCTGAAACAGCTGTGGATAGTAAAAATCAAAATCAAATCAATGTGGATAGAGTATGTGAAAAATCAAAATATCGCATCCCCGAAATTCATAAGATAGACGTAAGAGCCAGCTGTAAAATATAAACACGATCATTTTAGAGAATTTTGTTCTGTTTATCAATAAATAAAAATAACGAGCGAAGCTCGGTGCCCCGATATTAATAAACTAAAAGCACAAGTTTATTACTATAAAGCACAAGTTTATTACTATAAAGCACAAGTTTATTACTATAAAGCACAAGTTTATTACTATAAAGCACAACATGAAAAAGAGACAAACTGTTCAAAAAAGTGAACTTATAAAAAGGTGTGATCACATAGAAAATTTCAAATAAACGACCTATATAACCTATATTGAGGTCCACGTTATAATGACAGTGTTTGATTAGAAATGGTATTGCTATCCTTCTCTATCATTCAACAAAGCGGATAACGCTATCTCTTTCTCGCTTTGCTCAATTGCCAGATCATCTTTTAACAATGTAGAATTAATAATTAACAAAATATTTAATAATTGAAAAATATAATTTCTTGTTTAATAAAATATAATTGATTATTTTAAACAAGAATGAACTGTTAATATTAGATCAATAAACCTGTATCAGCTACCGTCTATAGAAGGCATTGACTAGACAGAGGATCGGCAACGTTTTTCTTCTATCTTTCTCCACTGCCATTATAACGTGGACCTCACTATATTCCTTGAAGGATGGCCTTATTATGAATGGACATGGATTGAAAACTATAAGTCACAATTAAGAGAGTAATTACTGGAGGTACTTACTTTTCAGGGACACGTACAACCCTCAACGGTTGTCCTCCATTGATTTTATCCTCGATAAACGGCAGAGCGGCCTTCAAGTTGATGACATCGTCTCTGATGAAGCCACGATTTGTTTCCAGCACATCGTCCGGGTTGGCAACTTTCGGCACACGATGCTTGATAACCGGCTTAAACCCCTTGGATCTCTCTGCTATGTTCTGCCAGTTCAGACCATCCTTCGAGAAGCTGACACCGTAGGGTTTGTTCAGCACAATCAGTCCTGTAAAGTTTAGAAAAATATTAAAAAAAAAAAAAAAAAAATTTAGAAAAATATTAAAAAAAAAAATAAATTTAGAAAAATTAAGGTGGGCCGTCCACTAGAACCGTTTTCGTCCGAACTAGCATCGGCCGAAAACTACCGAACTCGTCCGAACGATCCCCCAACAAAGAAAGGAATAGATGCTCGTCCATTGCAACAGGTTTTTTACCGAATTATTCACTATGTCTTGCATTTGTTAAAGTGTTCTGACAATAAAATTAGTCTTGAATCTTGTTCATACGGCCGTGCTCGGCCGTCTCCGGCTGATCAATTTTTCGATCCGAATTGAATGGGATTTTATTTATTTATTTATTTATCAATCACATTGTGTAAAAATACTAGACATGAGGAAAGGCACGACAGGCTCATGCCCAAAACTGTCCCATTTCCAATTTATACTATACTGTCCAAATCAAAATGTTGGTTATGTCACTTTCACTTTTCAAAATACACTTTTCAAAGTACCTGATCTATCCGGCCAAACTAACTAGTCGAGCTGAGACAACAACAAAGTGTTCCTAACCTAGAATTGTTTTACAGGCTTGTTTTAGTTTTATGAAGTTGTTCTGTTTTTATAAAGTTGTAACTATGGACAATGAATAGTTGATAAGTTTGGTTCAAGATCATGTTACATTGTGGGATATGAGAGACAAAAGATATGATCGTCGTGATGTTCAAAGGAGTGCTGAACGAATATGATAAAACATATACATAGTTGTTATTAGTATACATACAAAATTGCTAATACTAAACTTAGTTCTAATTATGATACCCCACTATAATAATAATGTGTTCATATTATATATATGTTCATAGGTGATCATATTATTTTCTAAAACATGTATAAAAAATGTAATTAGTAATTTCAGTTATAAAGGTTTGTTAGTAATTAAAGGTAGAATAAAAAGAAGACAGTAGTTCATCCTATATCCTATTTACAATGAGCTACTCGGTCTGGTAAATGCCAGTATCATATAACCAATTCCGTTCTGCTCTTTTAAATCTATTTATATTTATTTCGTCCTTTGCGATCTGCGGGATTTTATTGTAAATTCTAGGACCTAAATATTGTACAGATCTCTGACCAAAAGCTGTGTTCATTCTGGGAACGAGAAGAAAAATCAGATTTCGAATTCTGGTGTTGTGGCTATAGAAAATTAAATCGGTAAAATTTGTATTCTTCTTAATATAAATTTCTAAAATTAATACATATAACTAACTGACGCTGAGAACTCTAATATTATTGTAATGAATAACTGATTTAGTAGATATTTGTTTATGGAATTTCAATTTTAATTTTAATTTGGAATCTCAATTTAATCATCGTTTATGAAAAATTTTGGTGGCTATGATAGTAGTTTTATTTATTATTTTATTTAATCATTCAAAATTACACAACTTACAGAAAAGTACCACAGGCTTATAAGCCCAAAACGGTTCCAATTCTAATTTATACAACAGTCCAAATGTAGCTAGGTTATGTGTCGCTTAACATTCATTAATTACACACTCAATTCACAATTCAAAACACACAAAAATAATTTTAAATTAAATCAATCACAGTTAATTCAATAATTGGCAACCAGCCAACTACTGAACTAGACTGACTTACCGGTAAACGGTTCCAATAGACGACCATATTCGGCCGAACGGATCGGTTTAATACGGTTCCAGTGGACGGTTACCCTAAAGGATTTTTCTACAAACGACTACCAGTGTGTCTCTAAGGGCCTTATACCTTCTTCATCCATTACCCATAATTGTGGGATCAATGACGTCATTGTCAAAAAAGCCATTGGCCAATCCACATGAGGCTTCTTTGCACTGGCGACGGACGAGTCAACAGCACAGGAAGCTGTCCGATTGGTTGATTATCAGCTGATTGGGTTGAAGTTTAGAAATCTGCTGATAATCAGTCAATCGGAAAGCTTCTTGCCTTGCCGATTTATCCGCGGCTAGAGCAAAAACGACTGAAAAACGCCTTATATGGCTTGGTTCTAAGTGTTCAAACGAGTTGAGGGGAATTTCTCCTTATTACACTCAATAGATAGGCACTTCAAACTGTCGGTCCCGGCTGATATTAAACAGTCGTGAGACCGAGCCATTGACGGCTTTAATTGTGACTCAGGCAAGGTGGAAATTCCGTCAGGGAATCAATACCAATAATAGCCAAACAATTAGGTCTATTTATTGTGCTCATTATACTAGAGTTACCAGCCGGGTCTAACTGGGCTATAATAATTATTTAGACTCATATTACATTAATCTGTATCTATATTAGAAAACTGCCAACCACCATATTTTAGCGGTCTACTTTGTGTATCACTCTGGTATATCAAACGGTTTTCTTTTATTTGTCTCTTTGACATGCCATCTCGATAGTTTGTGTAATTTTATGAACGTTTGTGTTTTTAATTTCTTTTGACGAAATCTATCCAGTGTAAAGACTGGTCATGGATGGAAAGAAAATTGAATTGGATCTAAAGCCCGGCCACCAATCCTGGTGTCTCACTAGTCTGGGCTCGCTTTAAACACTATTATTTGAGTTTCTATTTGGCGATCTACTGGACGCCAGATTCCAATACACAAGTAATATAAGTCTAGATATTATAATTTTGATTTGAACCTTTAAAGCCGTTTAAATTTGGGTCCAAACAAACTCCATGTGGTTCTAAAAAGTGCAATATAGCTTACTTATGACTCACTAAATTAATAGATAATGGGCATCTTACCTTCAGAATCGTAAACTATATTTTCGCACAGATAGTCAGCAAGCTCTCGGTTTGATTTCCAAGGTATGACACGGTCGTAAACATGATTATCTAAAGTATTTTCTGAATAATTTCTTGAGAGTGGTCTACTACTTTTCAAAGTTATAAAGTTACGTCGACACAGTTTACACAGAGAATTCATTTTGTAAAAAAAGAGTTTAACTATTGTACATTCTATAGAGACGATTTATGAAAATATAATTGATATTATTAGTAAAAAGACTCATACAACTCAGTTTTGAAAGTTTTGAAATTGGATTTTTCTAACCTATAAAACAAAATTTAATTTTCAGACACTAGCGCTCGCAGCGGCTTGCAGCTCAACTTTGTTCCGATTCTTGTTTCAGATTCAGTAATCAGATGATCATCAAACACAAACTCGGAACACAACACACAATACACAGGCAAAAGTAAAAATGGCGAACGAAGAGCATGAGGCAAATGGAGATTCTGATGAACCTCAACAAGACTTGAATGAAGAATCATTACAGAAAAAAGCTGTAAAACATGACAGTGGAGCTGCAGATTTGGAAAAAGTTACCGATTATGCCGAAGAAAAGGAGATATTTTCAGCGGATGAGTTCAAAGGGGTAAGCGATGCCTACACTGTTATAGGTTATGTATGGACTTTGTCATGTTTGATAATTTAAACAATTTTTATTGTATATCAAATGTTTATTATACTCAAGTCTTAAAAGACATAATTCTGTATTACGGCAGAAATTCATCATTGATGTAATATTCAATTGAGATCATTGATCCCAATTTCTGACATTGGAGAAGAACCATATCAAACTAAACAACCAGTAAAATATTAATTAATTGAATAAATTAGACGTATTGCTCAGGGTAAGGCCCCCCAGAGAGCAATCTACGATTAGTATTTATGAGAAAATATAGTACATAAATAATTCCAGGACGTTTTGTATTCGTCTAGGCCCTCAAAATCTTTATTATTAAATTAGGTGTTCATCAGGCTGAGAACGGATTCCAGGCTGGTGACCCAAGTGGAACACTAAAACTTGTTTCCCAGTATAATATATTACTACAATATACAATTATTATATACTTCAACTATAATATATAAAGCTCAGTTCATTAGGAACACCAGGTTTTAACTAGTTTAAATAATGCCCCGAGACTTGTTCGGATACATGGTGTCTCAGCTTGAAATAATTGAAAATAGTGGTGCGGCTAAGGTAGAATTATAGAGAAAAGATAGCATAAGATGATATCCCATGGTATAGGTCGTTTATGTTCCAAATTTCAAGCCTATTTTTGTTAGCTAAAGCCGATTACTCTCGACTAATGTCTATTTTACTGTTTTGTTGGGGTGAGAGTGTAAGAACGGCACAGTAAGAGAGACTACCAGCGTCACATAGCTTCACAAAAAGAACTACGTGGTCCATCAGCTAGAGATAATAGTGAAATTTGGATCATAAACGCACTAAAGCATTGGATATCTTCTTAGGGTAACCGTCCACTGGAACCGTATTCAACCGATCCGTTCGGCCGTTGGATCGGACGAATCTGCCGGCCGTTAATTCGGCCGAATATGGTCGTCCATTGGAACCGCTTACGTCAGTCTAGTTCAGTAGTAGGCTGGTTGCCAATTATTGAATTAACTACTATCATAGCCACCAACGTTTTTCATAAACAATGATTATATTGAGATTTTGAAAATTGAATAAACAATTATCCAATAAATTAGTTATTCATTACAATAATCTTACCTTCAGATCCTATTTGTTCAGCAATCTTTGTCCACAGATTCCTATGAACATCACGACGATGATATCTTTTGTCTCACATATCCCACAATGGAACATGCTCTTGAACCAAACTTATCAACTTTTCATTGTCTATAGTTACAACCAAAGACCTTAAAGAGATATAGACCCACAATGCCTATGCCTTACTTGAAATTGAAGGCCGCCATTGAGGTATTTTAGCACAAGCTATTATATCTATATATTTGTAATATTATAGATTACAAAGGCATTGGTATGTAATAATCTTATAGGTTGCCCCCTCAATGGCCGATTTCAATTCCAAGTACGACACTAGCGCTGCATGTGAGTCTATGCATCTTTAAGGTCTTCGGTTACAACTTTATAAAACAGTACAAATTCAAAAAACAAACAAGACTGTGAGATAACTTTAGGTTAGGAACACCTTGTTGTCTCAGCTCGACTAGTTAGTTCGGCCGGATGCCTGAAAATCCCATTCAATTCGGATCGAAAAATTGATCAGGCGGAGACGGCCATGCACGGTCGTATGAACCTGTTGCAATGGACGAGCATCTATTCCTTTCTTTGTTGGGGGATCGCTCGGACGAGTTCGGTAGTTTTCGGCCGATGCTAGTTCGGACGAAAACGGTTCCAGTGGACGGCCCACCTTATCATATCCTCTCTCTCTATGGTAGAGTGAAGCTAGATCTTCAATTCCCGCTTCTCCGTACCTTCTCATTTACGCCTTTTTTGCGTTTCAAAACTGGGGAGAATATCTGAGTCTGACGTGACGATCCAATCTGTCTTTGCTGCTCAAACTAAATGAATGCATTATATTATTATTAATAAAATTCTTATAAATAAAAGCATTTTGCAGTGAAATGACAACATTTATGAATAATGTGAGATTGTTCCAATTTGAACTGAGTTTGTGAGACTCAGATTTTAGTTTGTTTAACTTTGGTTTGACACATAGTACAGCAAATAAGGTAGCTATGTCGATTAAGGTAGATTACTAAAAGTGTAAATAAGGTAAATATTAATAAAAGCATCTACTAGCTACCTTATTTGCGGAAAGATTCAAATTTTGGTTTGTTTAACTTTGATTGAAACTTAGTACCGCAAATAAGGTAGCTAGTAGATGCTTTTATTAATTTACCAGCTACCTTATTTGCTGTACTATGTGTCAAACCAAAGTTAAACAAACTAAAATCTGAGTCTTACAAACTCAGTTCAAATTGATACAATCTCACATTATTCATAAATGTTGTCATTTCACTGCTAAATGCTTTTATTTCTAAGAATTTTATTCAAGTATATTATTTTTCTTGAAATAATAATATTCGTGTAACTTTTATTGGTGGGAAGTTCCTGACAGAAGTTCCATCTCGCTTTATTTTTTTTCTAATCTATGTATGTATTGCTTTTTTCCAGGCTATGACAATTATTGGAGACAGGAGAAACAAAGAAGTGGCAGAAAAGATGGCCAAGGAACGGGAACTTCTAAAAGTTTCAATAAAAAAGGAGGACGTCGATCTTATTGTAAGTGTTCTTTTTTATCTCTCTTCAATTTCCGACTTGATAGTTTAAATTCTTCAAATATATTTATGAAATATAATTCGTTATATTTCCATATTAAGATTTGGTGTAGAAATTGGAATGGACATAACCTATGTATAATATTTGGACAATTTGAAACTAAATTAGGAAATTGAATAAGTTTTGGCATAGAGAAACAATAGCGTAAGTAGATATCCCATGGTATAGGGCGTTTATGTCGTAACTTTTACTGTTATCTCAAGCCGATAGTCCACGCAGTTCTTTTCGGTGAAGCTGTGTGACGCTGGTAGTCTCTCATACAGTGCCGTTCATACACTCTCGTCCCCCCCAAAAAACAGTAAAAATCGACAGTAATCGGCTTGAGATAACAGTAAAAGTTGCAACATAAACGCCCTATACCATGGGATATCTACTTACGTACTGTTTCTCTATGGTTTTGGGCAATAGCCTGTTTTTTCTTTTCCGATCCTTGTATTGTTTAGGTTTTGCTAACCTAATAAACTAGTAGTTCTGTGAACAGTAGACCTCACACAGTATTCTCATCCACAAGTACCTGATTGAAACTATAGACCTTATGGAAATACAGCAATAGACTGCCTTCTCCACACATCTGTGTAATCACTTGTCAGCTGATTTATGATGAATAATTCTATAGTCTGATTTTTACTCTGATATTGGCGTATGAAGGAGGCTCCTTTTCCCTTTTTATATTATCCTTCGAAAAAACTTAAAATTTCGAAAAACCTTATATATACGTCGACGCGTAATTAAAAAAAGATCATACCTGTCAAATTTCATGTAAATCTATTACCGCGTTTCGCCGTAAATGCGCAACATATAAACATATAAACATTAAGAGAAATGCCAAACCGTCGACTTGAATCTTAGACCTCACTTCGCTCGGTCAATGAGCATTCCTCAGAGTTCATACACTAGAAATATCTACCAATGATTGTACAAGTCTTATGTGAATACAGCTTTGTTAGCCAACTTCTCTGAATATGATTCATGAGTTGTTAAATCGCTTCCCGGGTGGTTCGGAACCCACCCAAATCTGAGGTCCATTCATGTCTCATTATCACCCGCCTTATTACCCACGTACAAGCCTAGGGCTCATCTAGGCATCATCCTCAGCAAAAAAGTCGTATCATCGTCATTGATCTAAATATGATATCAAAAAATGAGGTTTAAATTAATGAGATTTACATCCCAATATCCAAAGTCGTGACCAGGCCCAGGTCTTCCTGGATAGATCGTGTCAAATAAGAACATGGTAAGTTACATAAACTTTAACGTTCCCACCTCCCAAGCTCCAACACAAAGGTAGAAAAGGATGCACTTATCAGCTTTGTCGGTTGATAGACAAGGATAGCGACACCAAGTTAATTAGATACTGATATTGTAACTTTGACCTCACTATGTTAACGAGTTTCATCATCTTATTTTACGTGGTTAGAATTAATTACTTTTGTAAGTGATTATTAATTTATGTAAGATAAGTGATTATTGACCGAACGAAGTGAGGTCTAAGATTCAAGTCTACGGTTTGGCATTTCTCTTAATGTTTAAATGTTTATTTGTTGCGCATTTAACGGCGAAACGCGGTAATAGATTCTCATGATCTTTGACAGGTATGTTCCTTTTTAAATTGCGCGTCGACGTATATATAAGGTTTTTGGAAATTTTGCATTTCAAGGATAATATATAAGGAAAAAGGAGCCTCCTTCATACGCCAATATTAGAGTAAAAATCAGACTATAGAATTATTCATCATAAATCAGCTGACAAGTGATTACACAGATGTGTGGAGAAGCCAGTCTATTGCTGTATTTCCATAAGGTCTATAGTTTCAATCAGGTACTTGTGGATGAGAATACTGCGTGAGGTCTACTGTTCACAGAACTGCTAGTGTAAATAGATGAATAACTGGATTCATTTTTATCATTTTCAGGTCAAAGAGATGGAAATTTCAAGGAGTTTAGCAGAGAGGACCCTGAGAGAACACTGTGGCAATATAGTGCAGGCTCTCGTGTCTTTGACTGAGTAGCCCCTCAACCAACTCTGTCTCAAGTCAGAAGCTTGTCAATTCACTGTACAATTTTACTAAAATTTGAAAAATTTTCTCGCAAATATCCAAAACTTTTTCAACTTTGATAACTCATCAACCTATAATGCCTCCCAATTCAATTAGCATGTTAATTCAGGCTGGGTTAGTCAAGACAAGACTAGTCACGTTTAGTCACAATACTTCACATAGTTGCCTATGAATACATGTCTAATTATAATGACTAGTCAGTGTGAGTTGCGACATAAGCAGCTATGTGAAGTATTGTGACTAAACGTGTCTGATCATGTCTTGACTAACTGGTGTGTGCCTAGCCTAACTGTTCATTCCAATTGAAATTAAGACACTAAATTTTCTAAAATTATTTTCATGAAGACAACAAACTGTTTGAATTTTTAGTTCCCTCAAGCAAGAAATAGACACTCATTATTATTGTAGAATGTAGTAACTACTTATAACATCAGACTGCAATGTCTATGTCAAGATTTATAAAATCTTGACTGAATTCACCTCGTCATGCAACCAAAGGATTAACTTAATACTAAATACACACAAAAAATTATACATAAATAAATCAGTTCCCCAGGAAGAGCATAAGAGAATTATCGAGAAAAAAAATCAAATTGACATAATATAAAAAACTTGAAACTCATGGGACAATTTTTTTTACTCTTTTTTGCGTAATATGTAGTCCAAGGAGATTTTTTACTTGAAATGGAGTAATTGAAATAAAATAAGAGTATGAATAAAGTGGATTTTTCACTTAAAATATAGTAATTGATATATATATGAGTATGAATAAAGTAAAGTAAATAACTGCATAATATGCAGCCCAAGGAAATTTTTCACTTGAAATGGAGTAATTGATATAAAATAAGAGTATGAATAAAATGGATTTTTCACTTAAAATGCAGTATGAGTATGAAAAAAGTGAATTAAATAACCGCTAATTCTTTTCCACATTGTTAATAGAAAAGGTTTGAAGATTTTCACTTCAGCAGAAATAGTTTCGAGAAACTTTCAACTCCGTTGGGAGCAATCTAAGATTTTATTTGAAATGAAATTACCAAGAATGTAAGAAATGATAATGATAATCGATTATTTAAACCTAAGTGCTTACTATAAAAAAGATTAACATGAAAGAATCTTGGATCCGAAGAATAATAACTATTAATAATAGCCAAATTTGAGGCTTGAACACAGCAGTAGAGTAACATAGAAACTGCATCAGTAAGTATATTAAATGATGTCTCCCTGACTGAAAGAAACAAAAACTGCAGTTCAATAGAAGATAATTCTTGTCGTTTTGGCTATTCTTAATCATCAATAAATTAGAAATTCAAGTATGTCATGTTTATTAGGACCAAGCCAACGGAGCGTTTTCTCAGGCGAGTCGGTAAGGCAGAAAGCTGTCAGATGGGCTGATTATCAACTGATTCCCGGGCGCCAACTCAATCAGCCAATCGGAGAGCTTTCTCTCTGCCGATTCGCCTGTAAAAACGCTTCGTGTGGTTTGACCCTCTCAGTTGTGTGGCCTGATGCTTGAGGTCAAGTACTATGGATAATAACTTAATATCTTTGTTTTATTTTTTTCTTGTAATATTATACTGTTGTTTATGAGAAACAATATAGGTATTCTATTCTATATAGTACAACAATATTGAGTGTCTGTGGACCGCTTTAAGATTGGCTTCAATTGTCTCTAAATATAATTTATAATTCAATAATTGAGAATATATTTGTTCAGTTTATTTAGTTGTTAACTGAAATTCCAAATAAATATACATAATCTTCCAACTTGTGTTTTCTTTATGTAGGTACTAGTTACAGTTTATTATTGTTATAAGGTCCACGTTATAATGGCAGTGTTTGATTAGCAATGGTATTGCTATCCTTGTCTATCCTTCAACAAAGCTGATAGCGCCATCTCTTCTTCGCTTTGCTCTGTTGCTAGATCGTCTTTCAACAATGTACAATTGATAATTAATTAACAAAATATTTCATTATGAAATAATTGAAAAGTAGAATTTCTTGCTATATATAATTATAAGCAATTATATATAATATAATTATATAATAATTAATATATATATAATATAATTATATATTATATTTGCAATTATATATAATATAATTAATATAATTATATAATAATTATATAATTATATTAATATAATTAATATAATTATATATAATTATTTTAAACAAGAATGAACAGTTGATATTACATCAATAAAACTGTATCAGCTACCGTCTATAGAAGACATTGATAAGACAGAGGATCGGAAACGTTGTTCTCCTATCTTTCTTCACTGCCATCATAACGTGGACCTCACTATAGTACTATAATACTGTCCTCTAATTGGCTAAGAGTTAGCCAATCAGAGGACATTTCTGAGAGAGGACAATCGTTGAGTAAGAAAACGACCATTAGCTAACTCTTAGGCCCAGCGCACAGGTTTTGACTCAAATCAAATTTATTTCCTCAAAAAATTACACACCAGTTAATTAATACATTATTAGTCTCAACTCACACTTACGCGACTCAGGTCGAGAAGAAACTCGACTCTAGTCGAGAGCATGAATGTGTTTCCAAATGGTGACACTCAGACAAGTCGATTCTAGTCTCCGCGACGTCACCATTTGAAAACACATGCTCTCGCCTAGAGTCGAGTCTCTTCTCGACCTGAGTCGCGTAAGTGTGAGTTGAGCCTAACTGTTTTGCAACTACAGTTGACCCCCAGGAACGGACTATGGAATACAAGTGGGCCAGAACACATCAAGCGTTTTTTTTGAGCAATAACCTAATCAGCAAATCGGAGAGCTTCCCGCTCTGCCGAGTCTGATAACGCCTGAAAATACGCTTCATATGGACTGGCCCTTATTGATTAACGTCGAGCGCTCAGCTCTAGGGACAAACTAATTCCGCTGGATCACTCCAGGTGTACTATTCACTTGCCGCCCGAGCATAGCAGGCGTAAAACCGTGCTTTGAAGGTACACAAAGCAGCGGCTATTATTGTGTCTATAAAAGAAGTTTAAGCATCAACTTTATTAATCAAGAACAGCGCTACAAGTTGCTATGAATTTGAAGTCTATAGAACAAACATTGAATGTGAAAAAGGAGTTTGAAATGCATAAAAATTTAATTTTTTCAGCTTTTCAAAAACAAAGTTGACGTAATTTTTGCTATATTGAAGAGGAGACTTGCATATTTTTCTCAAATTTTTCTGACCAGTAGTTTTTGTAGGGTATGTGTACCATCTGCCTCAAAAAAGTGACTTTTGAAGCCCTATTGTTAGCTAACAGAAGCTGATAAAAATATTTCAATTGCATAGATTATGTCCTAAGAACCTGTCCAATAGATTAGAAAAAGGAAACATTTTTTTTTTGAAAAAAAAATTATTGAATGCACAACTTTAAAAGATCTATCATTGTTAATCCAGTGACATTCTATTGTTATTAATTTATGCTGCCCTGGTATCCGAAAAATAACCATTCTTGATAGTACCAGGCTATCAGAAATATGAAAAGGTAAGGTGCTTTAGAATTTAGCTCCAGACCACTAGATGAAATTCTCACTAAGTCATCATTGATTTTTGCAAAGATTTAAATCGCTCATACTCTCAGGAATGATAGTACTTGGCGAGAGGAACAATAATATGTCATCACATTGGTGAATTTCACTCCTATTCTTGAGTTATAAGCATTTGAAGATGAGCGATTTTTCTGATCTGAGAGTGGAGGGAAGATTCTATGTTTGAGTGAATAACTCAGCCTGTATTGTAGCGAAACGTCGCATATTATAGCACAACACTGTTAGGTCAACCTCTATCCATAGCCCGAATATCAACCAAATCGGGGAGATTTGCATTTTTCATGAAATCCATGAATGAAACATCATGGATTTTTGCAAAAATGATCAAAAATTAAAAACCTCAAACTTTGTGACCTTATGCTCTCTGATGCAAGGAACACGAATCTGTAATCAGATTTTCAAAATTCAGTATTGTTCTGGAGATAATACCATTTGAAAATATGCAAATTTCATGTTTGCAGCTTTATAACTCACCCTGTATAGTAGCTGGGGATGCCAAATTTGGCTCCGACATTTCTCAGGTCAAGCTTCATCTATTGTGCAAATATCTTCCAAATCTGAGATATGTTTTGATTTCTTATTATTTTGTGAAAAATGAAAATCCCTTTTGAAAATATGCAAATTTCATGTTTGCGTCTGCTTTCATCTCACTCTGTGTAGTAGCGCCAAATTTTTGGCCTCGACCTTTCTCAGGTCTTGGGGTCAGTCCATACTAAGCGTTTTTCAGGCGTTCTCAGACAGCGTTTTAGAGTCGGTAGAGCACCAAGCTCTCCGATTGGCTCATTGGGTTTTCGTCTAAGAAAACGCCCGAGAAAACTCTTGAAAAAATCTGGTGTGGCGCACTCACACAACTTTCCTTGCCGTTATGAAAATTGATCACGTGACGCTAGTGTTCCCGCGCATCTCAAGTCTACTATTCAAAGATTTGAGCCAGCTGGTGACAGGGCAATAACGCTGGAGACACACATGAGGTCTGCTATCTCTTCATAGTGAATCATTTAATAAAATCAACTGTTGCCAAACAGTTTGCAATTGGTTATCACATTTTCTCGAATTTCGAGCTTATTTTTAATTCTAGGTGAAAATGTTACTAGACATTAATTGTAGAGATTCTCATGCTCAATCTTTTCCACTCGAATTTTTTTGTTTAAATTGTATCTGAAGCCTGATAATTGAGAATATAAAATAAAACTTTGCATAGATGGGGCGGAGCCTTACGTTCCAAATTTCAAGTCATTCCGTTAATTGGGAGATGAGATATCGTGTACACAGACGCACATACACTCACACACACACATACAGACCAATACCCAAAAACCACTTTTTTGGACTCAGGGGACCTTGGAACGTATAGAAATTTAGAAATTGGGTTACCTTAATTTTTTTCGGAAAGCAATACTTTCCTTACCTATGGAAATTGGGCAAGGAAAGTAAAAACGCTTTATATTGTCTGGTCCAAAAACCTGATGAGACAAACTCATCCAGTGGATATTAGACCTACTCATTTTCTATATCCCAAGTCACAACTGATTTCAACCAAATCTAGTGTTTAAATGAGAAATGATTTCAATCAATACTCTCAAATAAAAGTCTATCAATATTATTTATTACAGTTTTATATCCTTTACAATAAGTAAACGCTTGACATTTGGAAATATGCACTTAAAGACAAATAGAAATGTTACAGGAACTGTGTATATTGACTGGAAATGATCTTATTTAACAATAATGTTATATCACTGCATTGATGAAATTCTCACATAGGTACTCTTATTTAAAAATGAACTATTCAATATACAGAGTGAGTCATATATGTATGGGAACCCTTCAATAAATTGGAGACTGTAGTAGATTCTGTGAACAGTAGACCTCACGCAGTATTCTCATCCCCAAGTACCTGATTGAAACTATAGACCTTATGGAAATACAGCAATAGACTGGCTTATCCACACATCTGTGTAATCACTTGTCAGCTGATTTATGATGAATATTCTATAGTCAGATTTTTACTCTAATATTGGCGTATGAAGGAGGCTCCTTTTTCCTTTTATATTATCCTTGAAATGCAAAATTTCCAAAAACCTTGTATCTACGTCGACACGCAATTTAAAAAGGAACATACCTGTCAAATTTCATGAAAATCTATTACCGCGTTTCGCCGTGAATGCGCAACATAGCCAAGCTTTTTATATCTGTATCTTACCGTTTCTGTAAAAATACAGATAGTCAGCTGATTAAAAGTGAATTGCTCATGTTTGCGGCGCGTATATCTGTACGCACCTTGAGAGAAATGCCAAACCGTCGACTTGAATCTTAGACCTCACTTCGTTCGTCAATAATACTGTAACTTTCAGGATAAGTTAATGATCGAATACTCCACTTTTTGACGTACAACTGAATTTCAACCCCTCATAAGGGGTTGTAATTCGAATATTTTAGATGTAAACACCCATTGTGTGGTACATCATTTTGAAAGGTTTTTTGAAACAAGAAAAATGACACCAATAAAAATGTTCTATGGTATCCAAAAATTCCTTTAAAAACTAAAACTTCAATTAGCTTCCATTTTGGATACAAGTGCTCCTTATGAGGGGTTGAAATTCAGTTGTACGTCAAAATACAATATTCGATCATTAACTTATCCTAAAAGTTACATTATTATATCTACAACAGTCTCAAACTTATTGAAGGTTCCCATACATATGACTCACTCTGTAGAACCATAGAGAAACAATAGCGTAAGTAGATATCCCATGGTATAGGGCGTTTATGTCGCAACTTTTACTGTTATCTCAAGCCGATTACTGTTGATTATTGTCGAATTTTACTGTTTTGACCGGGTAAGAGTGTATGAACGGCACAGTATGAGAGACTACCAGTGTCACACAGCTTCAAGGGAAAGAATTACATGAACTATCGGCTTGAGATAACAGTAAAAGTTGCGACATAAACGCCCGATACCATGGGATATCTACTTACGCTATTGTTTCTCTATGCCAAAACTTATTCAATTTCCCAATTTAGTTTCAAATTGTCCAAATATTATACATAGGTTATTGTTTCTCTAGAACTTAATCCAAGCAAGAGAAATTATTGTGATGTATCCTTACATTGGAACAACTAATTTTACCAAACCTATATGCTTATAACAATTCAATAGATATCAATATGGTGAAAATTATACCTTCTAAAAAATATGTGAATCACAGTATAACTAACTAAATAATCTATTGGAATAAAATATCACAAGAAACTGAATGAAATCGTCCTTAAATCAAATAATTGGTGCAAAAGTGTAACAATGATTGCTTAGAATGAAAGTGGTCTAAGTGAAAAATGCTAGGTTATTTACTGAAATGAGTTCATTTTTAGCTCCTCTATTCAGTTTCAAGATTATCACCTGGATTTTCCAACAGCTTCTTTCGATAAAACGCCAATTACTCAAAAAGCTTGTTATAGTGACTTAGACCAATTTAATTCTAAACAGCTCCTTTATAATGGTGTGATACTAAAATTTATTCAAAAAATATTTATAAAGCTGAACTTAATAATAATTATAAAATAGACCTGAAATTCACACCACAAAATCACTCATATATTTTGAAATCTAGGAGCTCACTGAATCCAACAATAAAAATCACAATAATTTTACTATAATGAGGTCCACGTTATAATGGCAGTGGAGAAAGATAGCAGAACAACGTTGCCGATCCTCTGTCTTGTCAATGCCTTCTACAGACGGTAGCTGATACAGGTTTATTGATGTAATATTAACTGTTCATTCTCGTTTAAAATAATCAATTATATATTTTATTAAGCAAGAAATTATATTTTTCAATAATTTCATAATGAATATGAAATATTTTGTTAATTTATAACTTTTAAAATATATAATTTATAATTTTTTAATTATAATTTTAAAATAGTTTGGCGAAATAAACATTCTTATTCTTAATTAGTTATCAATTCCACATTGTTAAAAGACGATCGGGCTACAGAGCAAAGCGAGAAAGAGATAGCGCTATCCGCTTTGTTGAATGATAGACAAGGATAGCAATACCGTTGCTAATCAAACACTGCCATTATAACGTGGACATCACTATAGGTAATAGAACGAGATAATTCTAAAGCTAAAATTATAGTTATAAAATAGAATGGAACAAGGCTCCTCTTAGAAAAAAAGAATGTATGGGAGAAAGAGAGGAAAATGAGAAAAAAATACAAATTAAAAATAATATCAATATGGTGTTAGTTAACACTAAAATAAAATAACATCAATCATGGTTGATTGTTCAAACGGTGTTCTTGTTATACAAGAATAATTAAGAAATAATATTGTTAGATTGTAAAATTTCACAATAATAATTAAGAAATAATATTGTTAATTGTAAAATTTGTCAATGATTTTTCCAAAAAAATCAATTCAATTATTTGAATAGTAAATCATTAGTTTTCGCCCAACGATAGAAATGGCAACTGAAGTAAAGTTGCAAGAAAATTAATTTTCTCTAGTAGATAACTTTTCAAGGAATTGAAACACATTAAGATCCATTCCTATTAAAAAAATAAACAAAACATGGAGTAAAAACTAAAGTAAACTAATCTCATAGACAGCTTCAAACAAATAAAAAACTAGTTAGGATATACACTAGATTCAGCTTATAAAATACTCAATATTTACAGTGGATTAACATACAATGTTCATATCAATATAATGGAACAGGTTACCTTATAGATAGAGCAGGTTATCTACATTGTTCCCGACTGAATTTATCACAGAAATGTTTTGGTGAGGTATTCTGATGAAAATAACTCCTCATTATAATTATTATTGTGACCCAATCCCAGAAAATATTATTATTTATGTATTGTAGCACAATTTGTTGTCTATCCCACATAATAAAGATATAATGAGTTTGACATATCAGCATTGGTAGAATGGGAAACACTGATGTAATTTATAAGGAATGTTTGTAAGTTTTTAAGTTACAACACCAGCTTGAAAATCAGACGGTGTAGCTCCCTAAACCTAGCTCCGCAGTGCAGGCTGGTTGCTTGGCTGAATCGGACTAGGCGCTGAGACAGCAAATAATAGCAGCGTTGGTGGGAATGCGAGCGGCCGCAGTAACCGCTTCCACCCAGCAATGGTCGGCGTAGTTCCGCCTAGCGGACAGACGAAAGATCAATCCAGTCGGTTATATTTGATCCCTCCAGCCATGCTCAGCCAAGCAGCCGAGACAATAGAACAATGGAATGGCGGTCTTATTCGCGTTCATCAGCAGTTTTCTTTCTCACGATTATTTTGATTTTTGGGTGTCAATAATAACTCCAGTCACCAGTAAAAAGTTCCCAGAAACGTGGTGTACTACCATATTAATGACTTTTCATGATGATTTTTAATTATTTAAAAATATTGTTGACATTCTGAGCCTTCAGGCCTTAACTTGGGGTCGCTGAGAACGAATCTGCAATCAGAATTTCTCTATCACGAAAAATAACGAAAATAATCCAGCTGTTGATGTTCCGGCAACCGTTAACAGTCATCCTGCAATGCGGCCGAAACACTTGCAAGCCAGACACCCATCTCGAATGACAACAACGCCAAGCTGTGAGAAACCATCCTGCACTGCGGCGCTAGGTCTATAGTGAGGTCCACGTTATAATGACAGTATTTGATCAACTTTGGTTTTGCTATCCTTGTCTATCATTCGACAAAGCCGGTTGTACTATCCTTTTCTAGGTCCACAACGATGTCAATTATGTTTTTGACGGTGTAGAAATATAATTAATTAATGCAGAGAATCGGCATCGCTATTCTTCTATCTTTATCCACTGCCATTATAACGTGGGCCACACCATAGGTGAGACTCACTTGATCAATGTCTCCGATGATCAAGGGACTACAAACTGTCGGCATTGGTTGAACGAGAACCATTCATATTCCATTTAATTCGAAAGTTCATTATGTAGAAAAAATACCGGTGATTTTTTTCTGTCCGATGGCTCGATCTGGCGATAATCGCAGAAAACTTGCTAAGGAACCGAAAATCGGAGGTTTTAGGCCCGCCGCAAAGTAGACTCACGCTAATCCACGAAAAGCAACCCACACCGTGGGATGTTTTGTAAACCATTGCTAGGCTTCTCCAGACATCTGTGTAATACATGCAATGAATAATCCACTTGTCAGCTGACTGATTATGAATACTATAGCAATGGTTCACAAAACATCCCACGGCGTGGGTTGCTTTTCGTGGATTAGCGTGAGTCTACTTTGCGGCGGGCATTAGCGCTATCCGCTCTGTTGAATGATAGACAAGGATAGAAATACCATTGCCAATCAAACACTGCCATAACGTGGACCTCACTATGAGCTGAATATGATGTGAGGCTCGCTTCGCTCGCCTTGAAGCCACGTTTTAACCTAGCGCCGCAGTGCAGGATGGTTTCTTACAGCTTGGCGTTGTTGTCATTCGAGATGGGTGTCTGGCTTGGAAGTGTTTCGGCGGCATTGCAGGATGACTGTTAACGGTTGCTGGATTATTTTCGTTATTTTTCGTGATAGAGAAATTCTGATTGCAGATTCGTTCTCAGCGACCCCAAGTTTAGGGTCAGAATGTCAACAATGTTTCTAAATAATTAGAAATCATCATGAAAAGTCATTAATATGGTAGTACACCACGTTTCTGGAACTTTTTACTGGTGACTGGAGTTATATTGACACACAAAAATCAAAATAATCGTGAGAAAGAAAACTGCTGATGAACGCGAATAAGACCGCCACTCCATTGTTCTATTGTCTCGGCTGCTTGGCTGAGCCTGGCTGGAGGGATCAAATAACCACTGGATTGATCTTCGTCTGTCCGCTAGGCGGAACTACGCCGACCATTGCTGGGTGAAGATGTTACTGCGGCCGCTCGCATTCCCACCAACGCTGCTATTATTTGCTGTCTCAGCGCCTAGTCCGATTCAGCCAAGCAACCAGCCTGCACTGCGGAGCTAGGTTCATGAAGGCTCAGAATGTCAACAATATTTTTAAATAATTAAAAATCATCATGAAAAGTCATTAATATGGTAGTACACCACCTTTCTGGGAACTTTTTACTGGTGACTGGAGTTATTATTGATTATAGGTAGCACAAAAATAAAAATAATCGTGAGAAAGAAAACTGCTGATGAACGCGAATAAGGCCATCACTCCATTGTTCTATTGTCTCGGCTGCTTGGCTGAGCCTGGCTGGAGGGATCAAATAACCGACTGGATTGATCTTTCGTCTGTCCGCAAGGCGGAACTACGCCGACCATTGCTGGGTGGAAGATGTTACTGCGGCCGCTCGCATTCCCACCAACGCTACTATTATTTTGCTGTCTCAGCGCCTAGTCCGAGTCAGACAAGCATGCACTGCGGAGCTAGGTTGACAACTGATTGTTTGGGATCAACTGGGATCATGATGAAGTGGATCTCACCCTAGCAAATTGATCTAGATCAACTGAGAGACCTGGATAAAGTGAGTCACACTTTAGCAAATCAGAGTGATAGCGCCACTATCAGCACCCAACAATAACAGCTGATTATTAGGCAACACTTGCATACATGTGAGCAGTCCTTTGAGGGAATCAGTGCGCAGGCGCAGTGAGGTGTAGGTGGCCCCTCCTTCGCGCACCCCTCCTGTGTGCACCCCCACCCTGTTGGCAGTGGTGCCCCAAATCAGTTCGTCCCCATGTACTGAGAGGCAGTGCAGGGGTTCTGTTGGGCCCCTGAAACGAAAAATTACAAATAAAAGTTAGTGAAAATTTACTATAAAATAAAGTAAATCACTACAAAAGCTGTTTTACAGTATTAAAATTACAGTATTAAACACCTACAAGCAACATTCGAGTAGATGGTTATTAGAAATTGGCAGGGATGCTGCAAAGCAACTGATTCAATCCGCCTTCTTATTCAGAACTTAGTGAATTTGCCATTTATAATGATTACGTATAGCCTTTAAGCTACTATTTATATATTTGTTTATATATACTTATTACCAGTTTGGAATTTCATTGTGTGCAATTCATATTCTTGATTTGCTGATGAATGTTAGTTGATTCAATTGAAATAGTTTTAATTATAATATGTACAAAACATGAGAACATAATGTCAATCAACTTGAAAGAACTCACTCTCCACTCACAGACTCAAGTCTTTGTGGAGAGTATTCACTGTTAAATGTGTAAATTAATTTCATGAATTTGTATTATGTTTTGTGAATAAAAAGCTATTTGATTTGATTGATTTGATTTGTTTCCACAAGGTAGGCTAAGTTTAAACCAAGCCAGAACAGCAGCTACTATTGGCAGTTGCCAATTTGTCGATTAGACTCAGTCGACTGAGCGCTTCCAGAGAGGAAACATCCGTATGTGTATCATGAGCGCTTGAATACTCACTGGAAATTAGAGAACGCTGTCCGGTTCAAAACGGCAACATAGCTGCCGTTGTATCCCTGCCACTGTATGCCTTCTCTGCTGTGAATGTCCATCCCAAGTAACAAGTAATTTTGTACAGAGTATAGTGAACACTTGTATGGCCCATTTCAAAGAAACAGGAACGAAAGATGGAAGTGACTGAGATGAGAATGTTAAGATGGATGTGTGGGGTTACAAGAAGAAATAAGAAATGAAATAAGAATGATAAAAATGAAATAATCATGAAATAAGAAATGAATTGATCAGAGGCACTGTAAAAGTTGGACCACTGGGAATGAAAATGCAGGAGACAAGGATGAGGTGGTTTGGGCATGTACAGCGACGGGAGGAGGATTATGTTGGACAGGATTTGGTTTTGGATGGTGTGAGAGGACGAGGTAGACCTAGGATGAGGTGGGCAGATAGAATAGCGGCTGACTTGCGGGAGAGTGGTTGGAGGAGAGAGAAGCATTGGATAGGGCTTTGTGGAGAGGCAGACTAAGAGAAAGGAATGCCGACCCCATTTAAATGGGATAAGGCACAGCCAAAGAAGAAGAAGATAGTGAACACTTGTATTGTCTCTGTGTGCAGGGAGCTTCATTAACTATATTCATTACAACATATACTTGAAACAAAAAGTAATAAATTATTGAATAAAATTGAGAGTAATTGACACTTACTTCAGGTGACAGACAAGTTTTCCATCGGTCGCATTCCATACAGACACGGCCTGGTCCAGAGAAGAACTGACAATCGTCTGATCATCCACAGCTGCAAGTTGTAAAACCTGCAAATCAAACAAATTATTTCTAAGTTATTATTACAATAAATTTAACAAATTAATATTATTACATAATAATTCAATGAATAGATGCAATTGAATGACAGAGGCCAGTTTGGACAAAATCCTGTTGCATTCTATAATTGACCGAGCGAAGTGAGGTCTAAGATTCAAGTCGACGGTTTGGCATTTCTCTTAATGTTTAAATGTTTGTATGTTGCGCATTTACGGCGAAACGCGGTAATAGATTTTCATGAAATTTGACAGGTATGTTTATTTTTTAATTGCTCGTCGACGTATATGCACGGTTATGGAAATTTTGCATTCCAAGGATAATATAAAAGGAAAATGGAGCCTCCTACATACGCCAATATTAGAGTAAAAATCAGGCTATAGAATTATTATTCATCATAAATCAGCTGACAAGTGATTACACAGATGTGTGGAGAAGCCAGTCTATTGCTGTATTTCCATAAGGTCTACAGTTTCAATCAGGTACTTGTGGATGAGAATACTGCGTGAGGTCTACTGTTCACAGAACTACTAGTAATAATAATATAGCTTTATTTACATTCTTAAAATAACAAAAGCCTCTCTTATGAGGTATATATGTGGTTGGCAACAAATACAATTTCACATTAATTTAAATTATAAAATTTTCCACTTTTCAATTCAGAGTCTGTCAATAATTTGTGCCCATCTTCCCCTGTCTCTAGCTTCGGTCAGCCACAAATCTCCAACTCGTTGTGAAAGTTGATCTCTGCACCGGAGTGCTGGGCGTGCGTCCCCTTCCTCTGGTCCTGTCCCGTGGTATCCATTCTTCGCCCATCTGTCAGCTTCCATACTTGCCACGTGACCGGCCCATCTCCACTTGATTAGATGAGCTTCCCGTTGCAGATACTTCACATTGATCTTTTTCAAAATTTCCGTGTTTCTAAGCTATATAAAATTTGAGCTACATATAGCTCTGTCAGCTACATATGTCACCTGGTCATATGGGACATATATATGAATCATATATTTATCTCATATTGATCAGGATTTTAGAGTTTTAAATTGTAAAAGTTTAATGAACAGTGGTCTTGTCCTTGAACAATTTTTGTCATCGACAGAAAGATTGTTTATTTCATTTGTTGTCAAAATTAACGTAGCTTCTCTTTTGTTTTTAATAGCAAACGTGCCGCTTGTGCGACTGATAAAAATATGTACTTGAAATGGCTTTCATGTTTGACATTGACTGAGTTTATATTTAATACCCAAAAATTTTACTTTTGGTCAGTGTGTCTGTGTGTGTGTCAGGTGGTGTGTGAGCTCGTTCGATAGGACTGTGAGTAAAGTCCGGCTGTTCTGGTGAAGGGGGATAGATTTTGCTCTTGTTTTATAATACAGTTTTCCTGTCGCAGTTTGTGCAGTTTAAAGAGAATTGTATTATTGAATAGGACGGGATCTGAACCCATTTCATTAGATCAGTTATTTGGATTTTTAATTAATAATAACGCCGCGAAATACCAGTGGATGCCAAAGTGGGAAGCTATTTCAAAAAGGTAGGTGACTACTGAATCATTGTTCTTAATTTTTTCATAACCACAAACATTGAATCCTCATTAGCAGCAAGCGAGTGTTTCCCCATTAATTCATATAAAATATTGTTTTATAATCAAAATAATCCTGTTTTGTTCAAATGTAAATATGTTAAAGACTCATTAAAGTTCTAGTTATTCTGTTCATTTTTTGTATTCATAGTTCTTTTCCCCTTACATATTTGGTTTGTAAGCACATCGTTCTTACATATTTTGGTGAAGGCTCCTCCCGCCGTCCCAAATATTGCTTACATATTTGGTGGAGGCGTCCCTGCTTACATAATTGGTGAAGGCTATCGTGCCTTACACATATAGCTCTGCTATAAGTGGATTTTAACGCTAATTTTATCTGGGAGAGCTATATGTAGCTCTGCAAGATGTTTGTAATAAAGTTCACTGTTCAGTTCCCAGCCAGATGCCGAAGAAGAAGGTAGTTCTTGCAGCAGTCGCTGCTTTCGCCGCAGCTACTGTGATATTTTCAGCACAGAGAAGAGAGAGAAGATTTTGGATAAGACCCTCCCTTCAGGCTAGAAAACTATACAGTGGTAGTGACCTTTTGAAAGACCTAAATGAGGATGATAGAGACGATTTGACTTATGAAATTCGTTGTGATGGTAGTTTCAAGAACTTTCTTCTAATATTGTCTTTATTCCAGTCAAATTCACTCTCCATTTTTGCACAATAATATAATTATAAATCAGAAAGAAATGCTTGTAATGCGCAGCAGCCTACTAGCACTCTGTCAACAAATGAGTACAGTATATCTGGTGTAAACCCAGCAGGCGCTAAACAGTTGCAAACAGCAGTAAACAGCTTCAGCAGCCTTCCTTCAAGGACAGAGTAGCTACATCCAGCTCTGCTATAAACAAAAATTTACATACAGGGTTTGTATAATAAGTAACCGGACTGACCTTGAGAAATTTTTTATTGGCAAAATATGTACAATTTTTCATTAGATATCTTCAAAGTAGTCCCTATTGGAGTCGATAACACGCTGATACCGGATTTTCAAATCCCTGAACGCTCCCTGGAAGTCGGCAACCTCTATGCTGTCTAGAGCCCTCGTCGTAGCACGTTGAACGTTTTCCAGAGTCCAATAGGGACTACTTTGAAGATATCTATTGAAGAATTGTACATATTTTTGCCAATAAAAAATTTCCTGAGGTCAGTGCGGTTACTTATTATACAGACCCTGTATAGCAGAGCTACATGTAGCTCTGATTCTCTTTGATGTTTACCGAAAACTTTGGATATCTCAATTTCTGCTATATAGCTGAGAAAATAGGCTTAAAAATGCTATATAGCCGGGCTATATAGCACATTTCCAGTGTCACTTTTTGAACATGTAGCAGAGCTATATAGCTCTGCTACATCTAGCTCTGCTACATAGTGTAAACCTAGCTTACTCTCTGTTGCAGTTGAAGCCCGAGTATACTTTTTGACATTTTTGTCTGAGTTGTCTCTAATCTTCTGTCAAGTTCAGCTGTCAGTGTCCAAGTTTGGGCCCCATACAACAGTGATGGATAGACACGTTTTCTGAGGGCTTTAGCTTTTAATTCATTCGAGAAGTCTCCTTCGAATATTTTCGCCACACTGCACAGAAAGCAGCTGTTTTCCGGTCCCTACATAGATCTGAATGGCATTGTTTGCAGACGACTCTCGTCTGACGTCAGAACGAGTTTCTTTCCGGCCTAGGCCGGAAAGAGTACCCTTTCCCGCCGCTAACATGGAACTAAGAAAGGTGATCAAAAAACATTTCATTATTCAATAATTAAAACATTGATAATGATATCATCTTATTGTCATTTGAAAGAATAAAAAAGTATAAACTCAACCTCCCACATAATTGAACATCATCTTTTAGGTTATTTAGACAAATCAGAATAAAAAATAAAAATACTTGGACAATTTCCTGATATTCAGATTACCTCAGATTTGCTAGAGCTATCACCTTCCACTTCTGCTTTCGGAAGTGCTTAGTAAACAACTATTCTCATATATATATTGTTTATTTTTGTGTGTGGCGAAAAATAGCATTTGCTCGGCCTACGGCCTCGGACTTGAAAACCGATTTCGAGCCGGAAAAATCTCATTTTCTGCTCTAGGTGCGAAATATCTATTTCCGAGGGCTTTAGCTTTTAATTCATTCGAGAAATCTTATTTGAATATTTTCCTTAAGATCCAATACTTCTTCCAGCTCTTGTTTATTCTCTGCTTCATTTCCATCCCTGTTCGATTCTCGAAAGATCTCGAAAAATAGAAGTTGACTCAGGTACTAGTATTGAATTCTAATCTATGGAAAGGATATCACTATCTTATTTGTCGAATGATAGACAAGGATAGCAACACCAATGTTAATCAAATACTGCTATTATAACGTGGACCTCACTATAGCATAAGAAACTATTCCATACTATAGGGCGTCCATGCTCCAAATCTCACAGTTTGTTCAAGCCGACTATTGTGGAATATTGTCAATTAATGTCGATTATTACTGTTTTGTTTAGGTGATAGTGTAAGAAGGGCACAGTATGAGAGACTACCAGCGTCACATAGCTTCACCAAAACTGCTACTACGACTATCGGCTTCAGATAACAGTGAAGTTTGGAACATAAACGCACTATACAATGGGGTATCTATGGTGTATCTATGGTATTTATTTATTTATTACTGTTACACCAGATCTTGAGTTTATCAGAGATTGACAATGGTGTAATAACCGAAACCGTCTTTCTATTTCAATAAATCAGTGGTTTTTTGACAATATCTTAGTCTTTTTCATTCAATATGAATAATTACCACAATATCAACTTCTCAACTACACAAAAAGTTACTGTTACACCTTTCGTGGGACGCCCTGTATATAAAGGAGCTATAACTGACCTCTCCCTCATGTCCCCGCCAGGAAGCCAACACGCCGCCAGTGCGCAGGTCGATGATAGTCAGCTGGCCACTGGCCTGACCCACGGCCACCCAATGCCGGCTCTCCGACACCGCCATGCATCTAATCACACCACCTGTTGCGTTCATTGACACCTGAACACAAACCAAACCAAAATCAACCAAATTACATAAACAAAACTATGGAAAATCTCAATAAGATAAAATCAAATTAGATCCCAAAACTGTAGAAATGATCTTTTAATCCCACAAATAAAGAAAAAAGTTTCATGGGATGAATAAATACTCACTAAACTCGCCTTGAGGATTCTATAGGCTCGCTCCGCTCGCAAAATAACTTGAACTCGTACTGCTCACCTTGAAGCATATTTAGGCTCATATCTATCTCTGAAGGCAAGCATGGCGAGCCTATTCAACCTTGAAAGCGAGCGGAGCGAACCAATTTTTCTACAGGGCGAGCGTAGCGAGCCTACTTGACTTAAAAGGAGAGCGCAGCGAGCCTCTCTTCTACAATATTGTAGCTTTGAAGGCGAGCGTAGCGAGCCTCTTTAATTCACAAGGCGAGCGTAGTGAGTTCATGTTTAAGGCGAGTGTAGCGAGCTTATAAATGTTTCTAAGTAGCTTTGAAGGCGAGTAGAGCGAGCCTATTCAACCTTATGGGTTGTTCTGTACACATTGCATGTACAGAACACTGTCCTCTTGCAGAACAAAATTATATAATATACACATGGACTATTACAATAATCATGTACATAATATCACGCTATCACGCTCATACGATAATTTTATCTAATGATTTCCATGTAAATCTATCTAAATTATTACTATGGAGACATATATATTATATATATATATATATATATATAATATATATATATATATATTACATTTGAGTGTTTCGCGGATGGATATATTATATGTAAAAGAATTAACCGGGTACATCCGTTGTTTTGACTTACTTGAGTCTGACGTTTCGTCGCCATCGCAGACGACATCTTCTGGGGTGGCGTCGAAATCCACACTGAGTCCTAGGTATTCTTTCTGGGTCGAAGAGCATACCTCCTACCCCCTCCCACCACTTGCTTGTTCTGGCGCTGTTGGGTGAGTGAATTCCAGGAATGTTGTCTTGTTTGGTGACAATGGTTCTGTAGGCGGGTTTCATTGTACCAGGTACTGGGCGTTTGGTATTCAAAATTAACTTCCATAAGGGAGACACGTTGAGCTGTCGTCTCTTTTATTTAGAGAGCCTTGCTTTTCGATTTCCAACGCCTCTCTCACAATCCTGACTTGGAAATCTCGAATGCTGGCTATTTGTTTGGAATTCACGAAATTTATTGTATGACCATTATTTTTCACATGGTTATATAGGCTGAGGTTGATTGTTGATTTTTTATGCTTAATTTATGTTCCATCTATTCTAGCAGAGATTCTCCTACATATTGGCCTACATATGCTTGTCACAGTTCAGGCAGGGGATACTGTAGACTCCTTGTTTTCTAGCTCCAGTCTGTTGATGGGTTTTTTTAAGATTTGGAAATGAGTAGATGGGATTTGAATAATGGTTTGATTTTGTGGTTTTTAATACTCTTCCAATTCTGTCTGTGGTGCCCTTGATGTATGGGAGGAGTACTGTTTTTTTTCAAAATATTCTTCTTTTTCTGTTGATTCCCTTTTTTAAGTGGAGACAGATTATTTACTATTGATTTTGAATGATTGTAGTTGGGTAGCCATTGGATTTGAGATGTTAGTCACTGTCTTTATTTCTTCTTCTCTCCTTTTTTCATTGGTGAGATGAAGAGATCTGAAGATTAAGCTGTTTATAACTGAGGAGGATTGAGCCGGGTGGTGATGTGATTGGAAATGTAAGTACCTGTTAGTGTGGGTGGGCTTTCTGTATACTGAATAGTTCAAACTTCCATCGGTTTGTCTCATCAATAGAACGTCTAAAAAGGGTAAAGATGACTCTTTTTCTATTTCTAGTGTGAATTGGATTTTAGGGTGATACATTTTAGGTTCATACACAAAAATCAATATTACAGGCAAATTGAAGGAGCACCAATGGGATCATCTCTCTCTCCAGCCATAGCAAACCTTTTCATGACACATTTTGAAGAAGAAGCCTTGAACAAAGCTTTTTTCAAACCGAGCATCTGGAAAAGATATGTTGATGAATTTTCATAATTTGGCCTCATGGTGAAGAAAAAACTATTGGAATTTCTACAGCAGCTAAATGAAATACACCCTAAAATCCAATTCACACTAGAAATAGAAAAAGAGTCAATCTTTACCCTTTTTAGACGTTCTATTGATGAGACAAACCGATGGAAGTTTGAACTATTCAGTATACAGAAAGCCCACCCACACTAACAGGTACTTACATTTCCAATCACATCACCACCCGGCTCATCCTCCTCAGTTATAAACAGCTTAATCTTCAGATCTCTTCATCTCACCAATGAAAAAAGGAGAGAAGAAGAAATAAAGACAGTGACTAACATTCTCAAATCCAATGGCTACCCAACTACAATTTCAAAAATCAATAGTAAATAATCTGTCTCCACTTAAAAAAGGGAATCAACAAGAAAAAGAAGAATATTTTGAAAAAACAGTACTCCTCCCATACATCAAGGGCACCAGACAGAATTGGAAGAGTATTAAAAACCCACAAAATCAAACCATTATTCAATCCCATCTACTCATTCCCAAATCTTAAAAAAAACCATCAACAGACTGGAGCTAGAAAACCAAGGAGTCTACAGTATCCCCTGCCTGAACTGTGACAAGCAATATGTAGGCCAAACAAATAGGAGAATCTCTGCTAGAATAGATGACATAAATTAAGCATAAAAAATCAACAATCACCTCAGCCCTATATAACCATGTGAAAAATACTGGTCATACAATAAATTTCGTGAATTCCAAACAAATAGCCAGCATTCGAGATTTCCAAGTCAGGATTGTGAGAGAGGCGTTGGAAATCGAAAAGCAAGGCCTCTAATAAAAGAGACGACAGCCTCAACGTGTCCCCTTATGGAAGTTAATTTTGAATACCAAACGCCCAGTACCTGGTACAATGAAACCCGCTACAGAACCATTGTCACCAAAACAAGACAACATTCCTGGAATTTCACTCACCCAACAGCGCCAGAACAAGCAAGTTGGGGAGGGGGTAGGAGGTATGCTCTTCGACCCAGAAAGAATACCTAGGACTCAGTGTGGATTTCGACGCCACCCTCAGAAGATGTCGTCTGCGATGGCGACGAAACGTCAGACTCAAGTAAGTCAAAACAAACGGATGTACCAGGTTAATTCTTTACATATATATATATATATATATATATATATATAATATTATATTATCTATTTAGTTTCTATTTTTCATAGAACTAACAGTTTAATTCAACGCTTGTTTTGTCCGGTGCTCCTGTATGCGGACGTGACCTCTCTCTTAAGGTCATTTGCATACGTAATGACTTATTCTGCATGTTGTATATGTATTATAATCTTTGTAACTTGTGAATCTCTATCTTGAGTTGCTGTCCACTGTTATTTTATTGTATCTCTAGTAGAGTAGTCTTTGTTATGTATTTTTTGTTCGCAGTGTAGCTCTAGTAGAGTAAGTCATCAGATGTATTGTTTTTTTTCTGCTTCATTTCCATCCCTGTTCGATTCTCGAAAGTTCGAAGATCTTTCGAAAGATAGAAGTTGACCCAGGTACTAGTATTGAATTCTAATCTATTGGAAAAGGATAACACTATCTTATTTGTCGAATGATAGACAAGGATAGCAACACCAATGTTAATCAAATACTGCTATTATAACGTTGACCTCACTATAGCATAAGAAACTATTCCATGCTATAGGGCGTCCATGCTCCAAATCTCACAGTTTGTTTAAGACGACTATTGTGGAATATTGTCGACTACTGTCTATCATTACTGTTTTGTTAGGGTGATAGTGTAAGAACGGCACAGTATGAGAGACTACCAGCGTCACATAGCTTCACCAAAAATAACTACTAGGACTATCGGCTTCAGTTAACAGTGAAAATTGGAGCATAAACGCACTATAAAATGAGATATCTATGGTGTTACTGTTACACCTTTCGTGGGACGCCCTGTATATAAAGGAGCTATAACTGACCTCTCCCTCATGTCCCCGCCAGGAAGCCAACACGCCACCAGTGCGCAGGTCGATGATAGTCAGCTGGCCACTGGCCTGACCCACGGCCACCCAATGCCTGCTCTCCGACACCGCCATACATCTAATCACACCACCTGTTGCGTTCATTGACACCTGAAACAGAACAAACCAAAATCAACCAAATTACATAAACAAAACTATGGAAAATCTCAATAAGATAAAATCAAATTAGATCCCAACACTGTAGAAATGACCTTTCAATCCCACAAATAAAGAAATAAAAGTTTTATGGGATGAATAAATACTCACTAAACTCGCCTTGAGGCTTCTACAGGCTCGCTCCGCTCGCCTTCAAAATAACTTGAACTCGTACTGCTCACCTTGAAGTATATTTAGGCTCATATCTATCTCTGAAGGCAAGCATGGCGAGCCTATTTAACCTTGAAAGCGAGCGGAGCGAACCAATTTTTCTACAGGGCGAGTGTAGCGAGCCTACTTGACTTAAAAGGCGAGCGCAGCGAGCCTCTCTTCTACAATATTGTAGCTTTGAAGGCGAGCGTAGCGAGCCTCTTTAATTCACAAGGCGAGCGTAGTGAGTTCATGTTCAAGGCGAGTGTAGCGAGCTTATAAATGTTTCTAAGTAGCTTTGATGGCGAGCGTAGCGAGCCTATCTAATTTTGAAGAGCATAGGAAGCCTCTCTTCTACAATACCAGTTTAGAAGGCGAGCAGAGCAAGTCTATCTAATATTGAAGACCTTTGATCTTTGATCTTTAAGGGAGCAGGCCTATTTCACCAGGAGATTGAATGGAAGTTCTTCACTGCAAAATTATATCAACTATTTGAACGATTGTCTCAAGAAGTTTGGGTTGTTACCTTGATTTCTCCATTGTTTATCAGACTCCTGTCATCGAATAGTTTGAATGTTTCATTGAATCTTTCTAGTTTCTACTACAAAACTATTATATAAACAATTCTCTCAATAAGTTTGGGTTGTTACCTTGATTTCTCCATTGTTTATCAGACTCCTGGCATCGAACAGTTTGAATGTTTCATTGAGTCTTTCTAGTTTCTAATATAAAAACTATTTTCAACTATTTGAGCAATTCTCTCAATAAGTTTGGGTTGTTACCTTGATTTCTCCATTGTTTATCAGACTCCTGGCATCGAACAGTTTGAGTGTGGCGTCCATAGTGGCAGCTAGGAGACAGTGCGACGGTGCAGGGAGGGCCTTGAGCAGGTTGACAGGCGGCAGCTGGCGTGAGTCAGAGTGGGACACCAGTCGGCCGACAAACGGATCCCACAGGTGCACCTCACTGTCGCTGGATGCGGCCAGCCGGACACCGGGCACAAACGCCAGGGACACCACGCATTTGCGGTGTCCGGTGTACGTCCATTGAGGTGCCGTGGTCGAGGTGCCGTCGCCCTGTTTATTAACCAAGAATCTATATATATATATATATATATATATATATATATATATATATATATATATATATATATATATATAAGCGAAATGACACTCACTGACTGACTGACTGACTCACTCGCAGAACTAAAAATCTACCGGACCTAAAACGTTCAAATTTGGTAGGTATGTTCAGTTGGCCCTTTAGAGGCGCACAAAGAACGGATTTGGAAAATTTTCCAAAGATATGCCCAAAATCTGCGTTTTTCCAGCGTTTTCTCAGCTTTATCGAGAACAAATGAACAGAAAATGTTAAAATTTAGTACAGAAGCTCAGCTAGGGTGTAATAATGTTGTGTTGGAAGGAATTTGCAATAACGTGTCAAAGATACGCCCAAAATTAGCGTATTTCCACCGTTTTTTGCTTTTTCACAGATTTATCAAGAATAAATAAACAGAAATTGTTCAAATTTAGTACAGAAGCTAAGCTAGGGTGTAATAATGTTGTGTTAGAAGGAATTTAAAATAACGTCGAAGATACGCCCAAAATCTGCGATTTTCCAGCGCTTTTTGCGAAGCGAGCCTGACGGCTAGTCAATAATAATTATAAATAGTGACTATTATTTTTAAAATTAAATCCAAAAAACACTCCACTGCATAAATTATCCAATTGCAACAAAATCTATTTTGCAAAGAGGTTTTCACATGTTTTTGAGAAATGTTACATTTTTTCATATTTGGGGATAAATCGATTCAAGAATGAATAACCATGCACTGTGAAAACATAAGAAAAACATTGGCATTTACATTTTATTGCATGATGATTCAATTTTGAATCGGTATTCAAGGTATTCGATGAAAAGTGAAATGCGCGTGTTAAATATCTTGTTACTTCATAGGGTGCATAGGCCTACTACTTGGCAACGGTGCAGAGCTAGTAAAGGAAGGAGCTTGGATGATAGACAAGGATAGCAATGCCATTACTAAACAAACACTGCCATTATAACGTGAACCTCACTATAGAAAAGGATAGCGCTATCTGTTTTGTTGAATGGTAGACAAGGATAGCAACACCAATGTTAATACTACCATTATGACGTGGACCTCACTATAGATTAAGGTCCTTTCTGTAAAACATTGTAAGGCCTGGTTGCACAAAAGGTGGTTAAATTATAACCGTGATTAATTTCAGGAGAACCAATCAGAGAAGGCTTTTATGAAAAGACGGACTTTCTGATTGGTTCCCGTGAAATTAATCACGGTTAAAATTTAACCGGCTGTTATGCAACCGGGCCTAACTGTTATACTTGAAAAATAATTGGTTGCCATGGAAGAAATTGTAATGTGAAATTTTCAGTTCAATATATCATCAAAAGTTTTATAGCTTTTGCTTTTTAAATGAGAATTTGTGTTTGAAAATAGTTTTATTGATTTTAAAATTTATAAAATAAAAACTCAGGAAGTGAAAGTGCAAATTTTTAGTGAGAAAACATGAAGAACCCAATACATAACCTATAAACTTGAGTGTTGATAGGAAATGACATTGGGTAATACGGCAAGGCAGAACATCCGAAAGGATCTCTGCCGATAAAAGCCATAATTATGAATAAATAAAATAAAAACAAAATAAATTTGAATTTCAGCCTACCTGACTTCTTAGTGACCACAGCTCAACAGTAAAAAACTGTTCAACTTACTGTCACAAATATTTGTTGAATTTTGCATTTCAAATTCAAATCAAATTTATTTATCCTTAATGATGATTACAAAGTTAGAAACTTGAAGTATAAAATACATAACATAATAGTTAGATATACAGTAGGTAGTATAAGTAAGATATATATTATATAAAGAGGTTAAGAAAACCTGAGCGCAGAGGCCGAGTGCTGAATTTTTTTTATGAATTGATATGAAATATCAAAGATTCTTAGATCAAAGATAATCAAAAGTTTTTTCACAGTATAACAATGTAAAAACTTAAATATCCATTATAATAATGCTGTAGTAAGAAAGGAGACAAATTATGAAGATAAGCTGAAGAAGAAGACTTAATATAAAAACATGAAAATGTAGCTAATGGAAATAGGAAAAGCCAAGGTGTAGAGTTCAGTTGATAAGAGACATGACAGAATTTAAATCGATACGAATCCAATTTTCTATGCGTTTAACATGCCCAACCGGCTTGGATGTGATGAAATTTTGTGGAATACTGTTGAAAATTCTTTCACAATTATACACATATTGTTTTCTGCAAATGGATAGGTCAGTTCGGGGACATTCTACTCTTGCGCTTCGAATATTGTATGGGTTTGGGTGGGTGATTCTGAATTCCTATTTATGAATAGAATTAAGCTCTCAACATAAAGCTGTTTTAGAGTGAGAACTCACATTTCTTGGAAAAGCTCGGCACTGGGATGCAGCCAAGGCTTACCCAAGGCAGCTCTAAGAATATGTTTTTGGACAACAAACATTTTATTGAAATGGCAGTTGAAAGCCCCACCCCAAATCAAGATTCCATATTATGCACAGACTATGCATAAGCAAAATATTATCAATCTTATTATTTTTTTATTATTTAATTTATTAATATTATAAAATTTATGTATTATATGTTTCAGCTTCTGGCATTTATCATTGATATGGTGTTTCCACCTTAAATGAGAATCCAATGTTATCCCTAGATACCTCACCTTCTGCACTCTTTCTAGAACTGGACAGTTGCATTGTTGTGGGAACATTTGAATTGAATTTGAGCCTACCTGACTTCTTAGCGACCACAATTTAACAGTCTTGTCTCTGCTGGCGCTGAGGAAGCTGTTCTCATTGTCCAACACATGGAGGGCGCGAACACTGTTTGAGTGACCTCCGAAACTCTGCAGCTTGATCTGTTTGATGTTGAAACGGGTGTCCTTGCCTGAACGGCCTATCTCATGTTCCCAGTAGGCCAACCAGTTACCTTTCAGGTGTCTGCAATATTACAAACATAAACACATTAATAAGACACAAAATAAACATATTTGAAACTAGCAGGTAATCCGTGCTCCGCAAGGTCTAACTAGTAGTTCTGTGAACAGTAGACCTCACGCAGTATTCTCATCCACAAGTACCTGATTGAAACTATAGACCTTATGGAAATACAGCAATAGACTGGCTTCTCCACACATCTGTGTAATCACTTGTCAGCTGATTTATAATGAATAATTCTATAGTCTGATTTTTACTCTTATATTGACGTATGAAGGAGGCTCCTTTTTCCTTTTATATTATCCTTGAAATGCAAAATTTCCAAAAACCTTGTATATACGTCGACGCGCAATTTAAAAAGGAACATACCTGTCAAATTTCATGAAAATCTATTACCGCGTTTCGCCGTAAATGCGCAACATATAATAGTATATTTCGCACCTAGGGCCGAAAATGATTGTTTTCTGACCAGGCCGGTAAAAGTTTTACGGCCCTAGGGCTGTAAAATAACCTTGAAGTCAGCTGATTCTGATTTGATGTGAATGTGTTTACAAAATGGTTTATGAAACAGAATCAGTTTATGCTTCTAGAGTTGAATAAGTATTCTGAAATAAGATAATATCTTTTTATTGGATGAATAGATTTATATATTATAAACTATTCAAATTCGATTTCAGAGTACGATAGAACTTCTAACCTAAACTTCCGAAGTCAACAACAACAAGCATTGTTGACGTTGACATTCAGATTGGCCAAATTTCAAGTGTGCTAAAACAGCTGATCAAAAAATTTTCATTATTTGTGTTTATTATTCAAGAATCAAACATTTATAATAAATCATCTTATTGTCAATTGGAAGAATAAAAAGTATAAACTCAACCTCTTACATAACTGAACATAATCTTTTAGGTTATTTAGACAAATCAGAATAAAAAATAAAAATACTTGGACAATTTCCTGATATTCAGATTACCTCAGATTTGCTAGAGCTATGACCTTCCTTTGCTTTCGGAAGTGCCTAATAAACAATAAATTATTTTCATATTGTGTGGCGAAAAATAACGTTCTCACCATGGGCAAAAATGTTTTTCCGGCTCTCAATCTTTTCTAGTCCTCGGCCTACGGCCTCGGACTTGAAAACCGATTTCGAGACAGAAAAGTCTCATTTTCGGCCCTAGGTGCGAAATATACTATTATATGTTGCGCATTTACGGCGAAACGCGGTAATAGATTTTCATGAAATTTGACAGGTATGTTCCTTTTTAAATTGCGCGTCGACGTATATACAAGGTTTTTGGAAATTTTGCATTTCAAGGATAATATAAGAGGAAAAAGGAGCCTCCTTCATACGCCAATAATAGAGTAAAAATCAGACTATAGAATTATTCATCATAAATCAGCTGACAAGTGATTACACAGATGTGTGGAGAAGCCAGTCTATTGCTGTATTTCCATAAGGTCTATAGTTGATTTATATTGATGTTGCTATCATTCGACAAAGCAAATAGCGCTATCCTTTTCTAGCTCTATAAAGTCAGAACCTGATTAACATAAGGGTATGATCATAAAGGTGATCATGAGTAATTCACTTTTAATCAGCTGATTATATCTGTATTTTTACAGAAACGGTAAGATACAGATATAAAAAGCTTGGCATCAGCTGATTGAAAGTGAATTGTTCATATTCGCGGCGCGTGAATCTGTACGCACCTTAATGTGTACGTTCTGTGTACAGTAAATTGTTCCAGTTCCAATCGTAAATTGTTCAATCACGTGACTAGCGCAAAATGTTCCCATGGAACACCATTTCAAAATCGTTGGTTCAAGCTTTTGGCGCGCACTTATAAAGTTGATTTACACCAAAATGTGTCGTTCACTAGCTGCGTGAATGAATAAAGGCTGTTTTACAAACTTACCTTCTAGAAAAGTGTGCATTTCTTTCATTCCATTACTCTCAAATTTTTCTATAGAGAAAAATTCATTTAACGAAACATAAAATTCATTTATCAAACATAATTTTGTTGGTTATGTATTCTATGGCTATCCTATGCTATAGTGAGGTCCACGTTATAATGGTAGTGGATAAAGATAGAAGAATAGCGATGCCGATTCTCTGCATTAATTAATCATATTTCTACACTGTCAAAAACATAATTGGCACCGTTGTGGACCTAGAAAAGGATAGTACGACCGGCTTTGTCGAAAGATAGACAAGGATAGCAAAACCAAAGTTGATCAAATACTGTCATTATAACGTGGACCTCACTATATGGTAAACAAGCTATCAGCGCATGCGCAGCCGCAGAGAAGCAAGCAGAATACAAAATCCAATTGACCAATGAGAGCTCGGATAGTTGGAACTGTACCTCGTTGGAACAATTTACCAGGCTTCGACTGTAGGGCAGGAACTTGGAACTGGAACTGGTTTCTGGTACAGAATCTGTCAAAATTCTTCCCTTGGGACGCGGATCTTTTTACTGATAAATTGTGAATCGGACTATTTACCACATTCTATATACACAGAACGGTGTATGTTTGTGAACGGTTTTTGGTAGAGAGTTAGTGGGGAGGATATTTTTAATATTGTTTCCGAAGAATGGACATTGATATGTCCAAAGCTCCGCCAATTTATGTAGATGCATAACAATATAATTATTATCTATAGTTATTATATTACAAATTGCTTTTTCATATCATATACAGTTCAATGATTATTTTCTTAGTCTATATTATGTAAATTCATCTATAAACTCTTCAAATGAATATTTTTTTTTTTTTTTTTTTTTTTTTTTTTTTTTTTTTTTTTTTTTTTTTTTTTTTTTTTTTTTTTTTTTTTTTTTTTTTTTTTTTTTTTTTTTTTTTTTTTTTTTTTTTTTTTTTTTTTTTTTTTTTTTTTTTTTTTTTTTTTTTTTTTTTTTTTTTTTTTTTTTTTTTTTTTTTTTTTTTTTTTTTTTTTTTTTTTTTTTTTTTTTTTTTTTTTTCTAGCCTCACTCATCCTCATCACATGCCCCAACCACCTTATTCTTTGGGCTTTAATGAAGCGTACTATATTTTCTCCTTTTATTAATGCTTCTATTTCCTCATTTTTTCTTATTCGCCATTGCTGCTCATTAATCTGAACGGGACCGTAAATTCTTCTTAGTATGGATCTTTCAAAGATTTTTAATGCATTTTCGTCAGCCATATTCATCACCCAAGTTTCTGCCGCATATGTTGCCACTGGACGCACCAATGTTCTATATATTGTTATCTTGGTGCTCCTGCCGACCAACTTACTTTTAAATAATCTAACATTGGCATAGTAGGCCCTATTAGCTGCTTGAATCCTTTCTTTTATAAAAGCATTATTACCTGTGGCATTTATTGGGCATCCTAGATACTTGAAGTTCTCTACACCTGCAAACTTTTTGTTATTCACGTAGATATTTCTTGGTACTCTGGACTTGATTGCTGACACACACAGATATTTACTCTTGTTCTCATTTACAACCAGTCCGACTTTTCGTGCTTCAATTTCCAGGATTTTATAAACTTCTTTCAAGCATGCCACACTTCTAGCCATTATTACCACGTCATCCGCATATGCACATACTTGATGCATCTTGTTGAATATGGTACCTCTCTGATCCACCCTTTCAATAGCTTTCTGGAGAGCAATGTCGAACAGTACTGCTGAGAGCCCATCACCCTGCTTTACACCAGCATTAAAATGAAAGCTTCTGCTCAGCCTATTTCCCATCTTCACTTTGGCTGTAGTAGCAGCCATTATCATTGTGATGAGGTTAACAAGCTTACTCGGAATACCAAAACTCTTGAGTATCTGACACAGCTTAGGCCTGATGAGACTATCAAAGGCTTGCTTAAAATCAATGAAAAGGCAGTGCACATCTATTCCGTGCTCATAGAATTTTTCTATTATTTGTTTTATTACAAAAATCTGGTCAGTTGTACCCCTATCTCTGCGAAAGCCACACTGGTATTCACCAAGTATATTTTCTGAATATGGCTCCAGTCTATTTCTTATGATTGCAGAGAAAATCTTATATACAACATTCAATAGGGTAATCCCTCTATAATTCTGGCACTCCATTTTGTCTCCTCCCTTGAAAATCGGATGAATAATACCCCCTCTCCATTCTTCAGGCATCACTTCCTCTCTCCATATTAGACCTATCAGGTAATGCAAACTTTCGAAAAGAGTTTGTCCTCCTTCTTTGATCATTTCTGCCATGATAGCATCCTCTCCTGGTGCCTTACCATTTTTCATTTGTTTTGCCACCTGCATTATCTCTTGGATTGTTGGAGGATTAGTAACATCGTTTTCTATTTGTACTTGTATTTCATCCTCATCAATATCTTCAATATGTGCACGGTTCAGAGTCTCCTCAAAATATTCCGCCCATCTATCCATCATGCTTTCTTCACTAACCACTTTCCCATCCTTTCCACGGTATACCATCATTCTTGGTTGGAATCCTTTCCTCATTTTATTTAACGCCAAGTAGAACTTCTTGGTTTCACTCACTCTACTCATTTCCTCAATATATTCCAAATCGCGCTTCATTTTTTCTCTCTTTTTTCTTCTACAGATTTTATCAGCCATTCTCCTTTCTTTCTTGTAATTTTCAAAGTTCATTCTGGTTTCCTTTTGTATCATCTTCATACGAGCAGCGTTCTTTCTTTCTATAGCTACTCTGCACTCATCATCAAACCATTCTGTTCTACCCGCTCTATTCACCTGCCCTAGAATTTCCTTTGCCACTTCATTTACCGATTCTTTTATGACTTTCCAGTTCTCTTCTACGCTTTCTCTTTCACCTCTACTCCTGATTTCCTCATGTATTCTGTTTCTATATATTTCCTTGTACCTTTCATTTTTTAAATTTTCTAAATTCCATTTTCTCGGCTGTATTTTATTTTTCCTACAGTCACTTATTTTCTCTCTGAGGACTGCCTTCACTAAATAGTGATCCGAGTCACAATTTGGCCCTCTACAGCTCCTAGTGTCTATTATGGAGGATGCGAATCTTTTCCTTATTACCACATGATCAATTTGATTGATCGTTCTACCATCTGGCGATTTCCATGTACCAAGATGTATTCTCTTATGAGGGAAGTGTGTGCTCTTAATATACATATTTGTCCTGGCCGCGAAATTTGCTAATAGCCATCCATTCTCACTTGTTATCTCATGGATGCTATTTTTCCCTGCAATGCCTTTCAATTCATCTTCTTTTCCTATCTTAGCATTGAAATCTCCTAGGACCACCAGTATATCATACCTAGGAATTCCATCGCACACTTTTTCAAGCCCATCATAAAATTGCTGTTTTTCTTCTTCACCCTTATCTTCTGTAGGAGCATGTACCGATATTAATGAAATATTCCGGAATTTACCTCTAATTCTCAATCTACATATTCTCTCATTTACAGGCTCGACTTCTAATAAACTCCTTTTCACGCTCTTGCTTATCAAGAATCCGGTGCCTAAAATTCCTTTTCTTTCATCTGAACCACTGTACACAATTGAGCATTCCCTTTTATCAATCCTTCCTTGTCCCTGCCATCTCATTTCCTGGAGCGCCACAATATCTATTTTTGCATTTTCTATCTCATTCATTATCTCTTTCATTTTCCCAGGCTTCATCATTGTCCGTACATTCCATGTACCTATCTTAATATCACTAGATCTATCCGTTTCCAAATCCAAGTCAGTTTCCTTTCCATAGTTAGAAAAACCGGTTTCGGTTGTTACACCATTGTCAAGCTATGATGAACTCAGAGTTTATCAGAGTTTATGAACTCAGAGTTTATCAGAGTTTATGAACTCAGAGTTTATCAGAGTTTATGAACTCAGAGTTTATCAGAGATTGACAATGGTGTAATAACCGAAACCGGTCTTTCTAACTATCAATAAAATCTGTGGTTGTTGACAATTTCTTATTATTTTTATTTAATATGAATAATTACCTCAATATCAACTGCTCAACTACACAAAAAATGTATCAACCATTTTATTATTATGCAGCTGAAGGTGAAGATTACTGGCATATGTGAAACACTTGCTCGCCATTGGGAGTAAAAACTAATTAAATGTTTCTAATTCTTCAGCTAATTATTTTAAATCGAATCTTATTATATAAACAATACAAAGTATATTTAATAATTTCAATGTGATATTTCAATGTGTATTTGATTAGCTGAGGAAAGAAGAAAGCGCTCTGACAAACAGTGTACTGAGGAATAGTCCTATAGGACTGATTGATTGAGTACTTTATTTATGTAGATTACAATATATACTGGCTTATACACTTATATACAATAGCTTACAATACAGCAAAGTTATAGATGAATTATAGGAAGGAGACCAGCTGGAAGGCCAAAAACTAGATGGTGGGACAAGGTCCGGAAAGATATGAGGAGGATGGGTCTAAAAGAGGAGGACGCGGGTGACCGAAACTTTTGGAGAGGCTTGGTTGATGAGGCCAAGTACCGACTGGGGCACGAGTGGCCACCGCAGAAAGTATTTGATCAGTAATGATGATGCTATCCTTGTCTATCATTCGACAAGGCAGATAGCGCTATCTCTTTCTCGATTTGCTCGGTTCCTTTTCTAGTTTTGCAAACGTTGCCAGATTGTTTTTTAACATTGAAGAAAAGTACAGGAAAAAAACAAAACCAAGCTCCGAATATTGCCGTTCGGTGTAGTGGTAACTGAAGAAAGAAGAGGAGTATCGGGATAAGCTGAAAGAAAGGGAGACCGAGTATCCCTTTGATGAACCTCTGTGTAAAGTACAAGTCTTTCTCTCAAATATCCCGGGCTAGTACCTCCCACAATCAGTTTGTAGGTTTGGCATAGTATAAAATACAATCGTCTGTGTTGTATGTTTAGCCAATCAAGTTCACTGTACAGGGGTGTTACGTGGTCATCGAGCATCAAAAACAAATCGCAGAGCATAGTTTGATGCTTTTTTAAGCCTGTCCTATTGAGATATCCAGAATAGTTATTTGTATATCTAGAGTGAAAAGTACTGTTTTTTCTCCCTGAGGGAAAAGTTTGAAGCCCGAGGCGAAGCCGAGGGCAACAAATTTCCTGAGGGAGAAATAGTTATTTGTAGTATATCTAGAGTGAAAAGTACGACTTTTTCTCCCTGTGGGAAAAGTTTGAAGCCCGAGGCGAAGCCGAGGGCAACAAATTTCCCGAGGGAGAAAAAACATTTTTCACTCGTGATGTACACAACATTTTTCCTCCACCTACATTTTTATAAAAACTGCAAATAGAATAATTTTTAAAAACTTTACTGTGAAGCTTTATGACGCTGGCAGTCTCTCATATTGGGCCGTTCTTACATTCTCACCCGGTCAAAACAGTAAAAATCCACAATAATCGACAGTAATCGGCTTGAGATAACAGTAAAAGTTGCGACATAAACGCCCTATACCATGGGATATCTACTTACGCTATTGTTTCTCTATGATAATACACAAGATACACACATTGAAACAAGAATTAATGAGAAACTAATAATATAGTATTCTAATAGGGCTACTTGAATTATTATAGACATAGCTAGTAACCTTTCAAGCGTTTTACTTTCCTTGCCCTACTACCATAGGTAAGGAAAGTATTGCTTTCCAAAAAAGATTAAGGTACCCCAATTTTAAGTTTTCTATACGTTTCAAGGTCCCCTGAGTCCAAAAACATGATTTTTGGGTGTTGGTCTGTGTGTGTGTATGTGTGTATGTCTGTGAACACGATAACTCCATTCCTAATTAACCGATTGACTTGAAATTTTAAACTTAAGGTCCTTATACCATGAGGACCCGACAATAAGAAATTCAATTCAAGATGGCGGAAAAAATGGCGGATAATTACTGAAAAACCATGTTTTTCACGGTTTTCTCGAAAACGGCTCTAACGATTTTCTTCAAATTTATACTCTAGATTATTCATAAGCCCTATCAACTGACATGAGTCTCATTTCTGGGAAAATTTCAGGAGCTCCGTAATATTCTTGAGAAAAATGGCGGATAATGACTAAAAAACCTTGTTTTTCGCGGTTTTCTCGAAAACGGCTATAAGGATTTTCTTCAAATCACCATGGATAGCTATTTATAATCCCTATCAACTGACATTAATCTCATTTCTGGGAAAATTTCAGGAGCTCCATAATATTCTTGAGAAAAATGGCGGATAATTACTGAAAAACCATGTTTTTCAAGGTTTTCTCGAAAATGACTAGACCGATTTTTTTCAAATTCATACCCTGTATAGTTATTTATCAGCTCTATCAACTGGCATGAGTCTTTTTCCTGGGAAACTAATGGGGTCCACCCCATCCTTGAGAAATGGACTTTGTAAACTCTTTCTCGTGTATGAGGTAGGTAGGTAGAGCAGTTTATAAAAAGGATACATAGTCGAGATATTTCATCTGTAAAACAGCTGTTTTGACGACTTTTAAAAAAAATCATCGAATTTCACAATTTACACAAAGGAAAAAGTACTCTGAAAACAATTATATATACACATATACAGTAGTCTGATCGTAGTTTCAAATATATTGCCGCCAATCGTTATTATGTTATTCCCCTAAATTATTCTCGTTTAAGAATGAGGCTTACAGTTCAATGAGCAAGGAAAGTTGTGTGGGTGTACCACACCAGATTTCATAAACATTACTAGTTTCAGCACTCATGCCATTTTCAAGTGTCAAAATGGTTATGTTTTTAATTTTGTTTTTTGATTTACCTTGAGATCTATTCTGTTGCCAATCACAGTACCGAAGCTCCCGACCTCATCAGCTGTATCAGGCTGTGACTCTACTATGTATGGAATGTCTATTGGACCTGCAAATTACATCGACATATAGATAGATAAATTTGTAACGGCTTATGAGTACTTAGAAGCAAGAAAGTTTGTCAAAATAATTTGAATAATACATTATTACATTAGAACATAATACAATACGGATAGAAATCAATTAAATTTATTTCACTGAAAACCAAAGAACTTTGAACTTTATTTCACAAATGATAAAAGGTTGTGACAGTTAGACAAAAACAATGATTATTATTGTGAAAAGCTGTATCAACTATTAAATAAAAAGACTAAGAAATTGTCACAAAAGCCACAGATTTTATTGATAGTTAGAAAAACCGGTTTCGGTTGTTACACCATTGTCAAGCTATGATGAACTCAGAGTTTATCAGAGTTTATGAACTCAGAGTTTATCAGAGTTTATGAACTCAGAGTTTATAAGAGTTTATGAACTCAGAGTTTATAAGAGTTTATGAACTCAGAGTTTATCAGAGTTTATGAACTCAGAGTTTATCAGAGATTGACAATGGTGTAACAACCGAAACCGGTCTTTCTAACTATCAATAAAATCTGTAGCTTTTGTGACAATTTCTTAGTCTTTTTATTTAATATGAATAATTACTACAATATCAACTGCTCAACTACACAAAAAGTATATCAACCATCTTATTATTATGCAGCTGAAGGTGAAGATTACTGGCAAATGTGAAACACTTGCTCGCCATTGGGAGTAAAAACTTATTAAATGTTTCTAATTCTTCAGATAATTATTTTAAATAGAATCTTATTATATAAACTTAGATCGACACACAATAAGCTTCGATTGACGTGTGAGGTTCCTCGAATCTTTGGATCTTGAATCCGTCCCTTCAAAACATAAACATTATATAAACAATACAAAGTATATTTAATAATTTCAATGTGTATTTGAATAGCTGAGGAAAGAAGAAAGCGCTCTGACAAACAGTGAACTGAGGAATAATCCTATAGGAAGGAGACCAGCTGCAAGGCCAAAAGCTAGATGGTGGGACCAGGTCCGGAAAGATGTGAGGAGGATGGGCCTAGAAGAGGAGGACGCGGGTGACCGAAACTTCTGGAGAGGCTTAGTTGATGAGGCCAAGTACCGACTGGGGCACGAGTGGCCACCGCAGTAACTGGGCCATATGAATAAAGTTGAGCATTGCTTATACTTCTAAAATATAGCATTTGCTTCATTTTCTATGAATAAACGTGAGCAAAACCTTTTGCTCATGCTCATCAAAAAAATAGTTTCAGCATTTGCTCAAAAGTAGAAGCTTATACTCAAAATTGTATGAATAAACTAGAGCATTTGCTCATCTTTTGAAGCAAATGCTTCAAAAAAGGTGAGTCTAGTCTAGAGCAGCTTATCACCTTCTGCTCATAGTAAAATGGCTCAACTAATCCGTATGAGGAAGAGGAAACTATCTATACCAGATACGATCTCAACCATTAGTTGAGAACTATAAAACTCTTTTTAGATTCAACCATGATATATATCACCATTATCCCTACAAAAGAATAAATACAAAAGATAGCTACCTGTTATAAAGATAGCCATCACAAAATAGGAAATAGGCATTTAAGAAGATGAGAGTGTAGAAGATTATAAGAAGGCTATTGATATTATAAGAATATGCTGAAGATTATTATAGAGATGTCATTTTTTCACGCTATTATTTCAAAATTCTAAACTCAACTAACCTAAAACTCTATTCATAATTATAAATAGAAAACAGAGCAGACGACGCAAACACAAGCGGTGCACCCTACTTGCATATTTAGCGCTTCCGTAAGCTATAAAAACAAATTAAGGCTACAAAACCGAATCAGCTGATGAAAAATCTTTAAAATACGTGAGCATTTGCTCCAGAGTTCAGGAGCATAAAGTAAGAGTATAAGGTAAAGCCTATTCATATGAAAATTAGCAAATGCTTTTGCTTCTACCTTTTGCTCATGAGCAAAACCTCATGCTCGATGCTCTTGCTCATGAGCATTTTCTCTGGTTTTATTCATATGGGCCAGTATTTGATAAGTAATGATGATGCTATCCTTGTCTATCATTCGACAAGGCAGATAGCGCTATCTCTTTCTCGATTTGCTCGGTTCCTTTTCTAGTTTTGCAAACGTTGCCAGATTGTTTTTTAACATTGAAGAAAAGTACAGGAAAAAAACAAAACCAAGCTCCGAATATTGCCGTTCGGTGTAGTGGTAACTGAAGAAAGAAGAGGAGTATCGGGGTAAGCTGAAAGAAAGGGGGACAGAGTATCCCTTTGATGAATCTCTGTCTTTCTCTCAAATATCCTGGACTAGTACCTCCCACAATCAGTTTGTAGGTTTGGCATAGTATGAAATACAATCGTCTCTGTTCTATGTTTAACGAATCAAGTTCTCTGTACAGGGGTGTTACGTGGTCATCGAGCATCAAAAACAAATCGCACAGCATAGTTTGATGCTTTTTAAGCCTGCCCTATTGAGATCTCCAGAATAGTTATTTGTATATCTAGAGTGAAAAGTGCTGTTTTTCTCCCTGAGGGAAAAGTTTGAAGCCCGAGGCGAAGCCGAGGGCAACAAATTCCTGAGGGAGAAATAGTTATTTGTATATCTAGAGTGAAAAGTGCGACTTTTTCTCCCTGAGGGATAAGTTTGAAGCCCGAGGCGAAGCCGAGGGCAACAAATTTCCTGAGGGAGAAATAGTTATTTGTATATCTAGAGTGAAAAGTGCGACTTTTTCTCCCTGTGGGAAAAAGTTTGAAGCCCGAGGCGAAGCCGAGGGCAACAAATTTCCCGAGGGAGAAAAAACATTTTTCACTCGTGATGTACACAACATTTTTCCTCCACCTACATTTTTATAAAAACTGCAAATAGAATAATTTTTAAAAACTTACGTGACCAGTAAAATGTGTTACAACATAACTTTAAAATTAAACAGCTGTCTTGTAATCACACACAGTTCACCGCCGACAGCGCTATCTGTCGTCGGCAAAAGTTGAACAACAATGGCCGCTGACTCGACTACAACACTATTATGAAGTTCCCGTTTCAAATTTGATTAGTTAATGAGGATTATTCGTTGGTTGGCATTTTGAATAAAATGGAATATAAAAAAAATATTTTCCTCCACCTACTGTCTAAAGTACTTACTTTACTCCCTGAAACATAATACTAAAGTGCCACTTTTTCGCTCTCGGTAGTAAAAAACAGAAAAACTCCCTAGGGAGGAAAAGTGACTCCATTTAAATAACATGGGAAGCATCTCTATTTTTAAAACTTACATTGTAATAGGTTAGAAGGTCTAAGCTCAGATGAGAAAGCATAAAGAGGTGTCTGTCATTGAGTCAACTGAATTCAATACCACAACCAGAAATTTGATCGATTCATGAAATATAATATGTTTGTATGATATTATATCCTTAATATTAGTGGTCAATAAAAATTTATACAATTTTTAAAATATTTTATTCTATTCAAAATACTAGCCAACAAATATTTTTGATCTGCAATTCAAAACTGAACCGCGTGATCTGGAGTCAGCCATTTTGGTAGACACCCAGCTGATATAATTGTTACAACTTTTGCTGATAGATAGCGCAATCGGCAGTGCCAATCAGACGACCGGTTTTTAGGTTTTAGATTTTAGGTTATGTTGTTAGGAATCATTGTCACCAATACGTAAGTTATTAGAATGATTGTATTTGCAGTTTCTATAAAAAAAATGTATATGGAGGAAAAATGTTGCGTACATCACAAGTGAAAAATACTTTTTCTCCCTCAGGAAAATTGTTGCCCTCGGCTTCGCCTCGGGCTTCAAACTTTTCCCACAGGGAGAAAAAGTCGTACTTTTCACTCTAGATATACAAATAACTATTATACATTTTTATATTAAATACTGATATGAAGTGTTCAGACCGTAGGAAGGTGCCACTTGGTGGCAGAACTTTGTAATACGCATTGTATGTAGTATTAGTCAGTTGTCGATCAGCGCCCGAAGCGGCTCCATGTCATTCGTGTGCTCTTATCATTATTCATATTGTGCTAATACAATCATTCAAAGTATTGAGTCTCAATCAGTTCAAAAACCTTACAGTCCAGTGCTCAAACATGAAGTTTGTAATAATTTTAGCATGAAACATATATTTCATAATATATTGATCAAATGTCTGGTTGAGGTATTGAATTTAGTTGGTTTAATGACTACTCTATTTATGCTTCCTCATCTGAGCTTAGACCTTCTAACCTATTTCAAATCTTAAGGTGCGTACAGACTGTCGCTCTGCTCCGCAACCGAACGTCACTCCAGCAGTGCGATTGATGATCGACCGGCGAGCAACAGTGGTTCGACCGGGTGTATCTGAAGCCTAATTGTATCTGAAGCCTGATAATTGAGAATCTAAAATCAAACTTTGCATAGATGGGGCGAAGCTCCTGAAATTTTTACAGATATGGGACTTGTGGCAGTTGATAGAGCTTATCGATGACTATTTCAGGTATAACTTTAATCAAAATCGTTGGAGCCGTTTCCGAAAAAAATCGCGAAAAACCCTGTTTTTGACAACATTTTCGCCATTTTAGCCGCCATCTTGAATCGCATTTGATCGAAATTGTTCGTGTCGGATCCTTATATTGTAAGGGCCTTACGTTCCAAATTTCAAGTCATTCCTTCAATTGGGAGATGAGATATCGTGTACACAGACGCACATACACTCATAAGGTGCGTACAGACTTTCGCTCTGCTCCGCAACCGAACGTCACTCGAGCAGAGCGATTGATGATCGACCGGGGAGCAACAGTGGTTCGACCGGGGAACGCGAGAAGATCTAACATCTTCCGTAACGTTCATGATGGGTTCGTGGGCGGTGCGACTGTGGTTCGATGGTGGTACGAGGGCGGTACGAGGGAGGAGCGTGCTCGGTGCGGGTTGGAAGCACGAATATGTGTACGCAGCTTTAGACCAGTTATAGAATAGACACGGCCCATTGTATATTCATACTGAAAGTCGATGAAGCCAACATCTACTGTCAAATCCACCCATCTTGACGTCACAACAGTGACGTCACGCATCGTATAGAAATAATAGAAAACTTTTTTGAGTTTGTTGTGTAAGTGTTTGTGGTGTTTAACTTACATTGTTGTTATTCAATGCATTGTTGTTAGCTTGGTTGTGACGTCAAGATGGGTGGATTTGGCAGTAGATGTTGGCTTCAGAGGCTAGACTTCCCAGCGTGTCTATTCTATAACTGGTCTAAGTTTCAAATGTTATTAAAAGAGAGATGCTTCCCATGTTATTTAAATGGAGTTACTTTTACGCTCTAGGGAGTTTTTCTGTTTTTTCCTACCGAGAGCGAAAAAGTGACACTTAGTGACAGAAGTATAGCATTTTTGAGCAGGAAAACATACCTGGTACAGGTTGCCCCAAAGAAGCCTGTTCCCGTCTGTAAACCCTGCACAACTCCTGTATGAGATCGTAGTTTTTGAGCGTTTGCTCCATGAAACCTTCGCCAAAGAAATTCGCAAACGAAGTGAACGACAGATAGGCCAACGACGGTCCCAGAACTTTCTTGATTTCGTCCAAAGTCTAGAAAAAAACATACAGAAAATATAGCATAAGAAGATATCCCATGGTATAGGTAATTTATCTTACAAATTTCAAGCCGATTTTTTGTTAACTCAAACCGATTACTGTCGACTACTGTCTATTATTACTGTTTTGTTGGATGAGAGTGTAAGAACGGCACAGTATGAGAGACTACCAGCGTCACAATGCTTCACGCAAAAAACTACTATAGTGAGGTCCACGTTATAATGGCAGTGGAGAAAGATAGGAAAAAACGTTGCCGATCCTCTGTCTTGTCAATGCCTTCTGTAGATGGTAGCTGATACAGGTTTATTAATGTAATATTGCATTGCGTTGCCGATTATCTGCCTTAATTAACTATATTTCTACATTGTTAAAAAATGATTTGGTAACGTTTTGGAGCTAGAAAAGGACAACGCTATATGCTTTGTAGAATGATAGACAAGGATAGCAATGTTAATCAAATACTGCCATTATAACGTGGACCTCACTATGCAACTTTTAGACTAGTGAGAGACTACCAGCGTCACGAAAAATCTACTATGGTGAGGTCCACGTTATAATGGCAGTGGAGAAAGATAGGAAAAAACGTTGCCGATCCTCTGTTTTGTCAATGCCTTCTGTAGATGGTAGCTGATACAGGTTTATTAATGTAATATTACATTGTGTTGCCGATTATCTACCTTAATTAACTATATTTCTACATTGTTAAAAAATGATTTGGTAACGATTTGGAGCTAGAAAAGGATAACGCTATCTGTTTTTTGGAATGATAGACAAGGATAGCAACACCAATGTTAATCAAATACTGCCATTATAACGTGGACCTCACTATGCAACTTTTAGACTACTGAGAGACTACCAGCGTCACGAAAAATCTACTATGGTGAGGTCCACGTTATAATGGCAGTGGAGAAAGATATGAAAAAAACGTTGCCGATCCTCTGTCTTGTCAATGCCTTCTGTAGATGGTAGCTGATACAGGTTTATTAATGTAATATTACATTGCGTTGCCGATTATCTACCTTAATTAACTATATTTCTACATTGTTAAAAAATGATTTGGTAACGTTTTGGAGCTAGAAAAGGATAACGCTATCTGTTTTGTGGAATAATAGACAAGGATAGCAACACCAATGTTAATCTAATACTGCCATTATAACGTGGACCTCACTATGCAACTTTTAGACTAGCTAACCTTGCTTCGTTGATCTTCACTACTGGACGTTCTGGTATCTGTAGAAGGTGAAGCGGCTCTAGGAGGCGAACAAGAGTCAGCCGAGTCATACTCTTTCACTCTAGAGGCACTGGCTTTCTCCACAGATCTGTCAAAAAAAAATAATTTTCAAAAATTGTTTTACAAATAATATCTTGGTAATAATCAAGCAAGAAAGAAGCTAGGAGTAAGCAAGAGATAAGATTGATTGATTGATTGATTGAGTACTTTATTTATGTAGATTACAATATATACTGGCTTATACACTTATATACAATAGCTTACAATACAGCAAAATGATAGATGAATTTACATAATATAGACTAAGAAAATAATCATTGAACTGTATATGATATGAAAAAGCAATTTGTAATATAATAACTATAGATAATAATCATATTGTTATGCATCTACATAAATTGGCGGAGCTTTGGACATATCAATGTCCATTCTTCGGAAAGAATATTAAAAATATCCTAAAGAATATTAAAATAAGACGGGGAGAAGAATAAGATGAAAGAGAAGAAGTAGACGGAGGAAGAAGAGAAAAAGAAAAAGAAGAACTTGGAAAAGAAAAGAGGACAGAGGAGAACATAAACATAGATGCTTCCCATTCGACCAATGCTAACAGTTTCAACGAATGTCACACTATAAAAGTTTTATTTAATTAGGAGACTCGTATTCAGCCGAGGTAAGCGAGCCAATCTGATTTTTCATAACATGTCCAAAAATCTGGTGTGGCGCACTCACACAACTTTCCTTGCCGTTATGAAAATTGATCACCTGACGCTAGTGTTCCCGCGCATCTCAAGACTACTAATTTTAACATCTGAGCCAGCTGATGACAGGGCAATAACGCTGGAGACACACATGAGGTCTGCTATCTCTTCATAGTGAATGATTTAATAGAATCAACAATAATTTGCAATTGAATAATCACATTTTCTCGAATTTAAAGCTTATTTCCAATTTTAGGTGAAAATGTTACTGAACATTAATTGTAGAGATTTTCATGCTCAATCTACTCCACTTGATTTTTTTTTGTTTCAATTGTATCTGAAGCCTGATAATTGAGAATCTATCTGCATTGATGGGGCGGAGCTCCAGAAATTTTTACAGATATGGGACTTGTGGCAGTTGATAGAGCTTATCGATGACTATTTTAGGTATGAATTCGATCAAAATCGTTGGAGCCGTTTCCGAGAAAATCACGAAAAACCCTGTTTTTGACAACATTTTCGCCATTTTAGCCGCCATCTTGAATTGCATTTGATCGAAATTGTTCGTGTCGGATCCTTATAGTGAAAGGACCTTAAGTTCCAAATTTCAAGTCATTCCGTTAATTGGGAGATGAGATATCGTGTACACAGACGCACATACACTCATAAATACACACACACACACACACACACACACACACACACACACACACACACACACACACACACACACACACATACATACAGACCAATACCCAAAAACCAGTTTTTTGGACTCAGGGGACCTTGAAACGTATAGAAATTTGGAAATTGGGGTACCTTAATTTTTTTCGGAAAGCAATACTTTCCTTACCTATGGTAATAGGGCAAGGAAAGTAAAAATAACTCTACAATACTAATGAAGTAATTATTAATATTATTATTGAACAAAAAACCAAATTAAATGCTGTAATTGAATAATTGCAATATCTCAGTAATTTCTATCTCAACAATACTATTTTTTAGGCGTGCAAATTAGCCTACAATCTTTCAAGGCGAGCCTACAATTTTTTAAGGAGAGCAAAGTGAGTCTACAACCTGTTAGGGTAACCGTCCACTGGAACCGTATTCAACCGATCCGTTGGATCGGACGAATCTGCCGGCCGTTAATTCTGCCGAATATGGTCGTCCATTGGAACCGTTTACGTCAGTCTAGTTGCCAATTATTGAATTAACTACTATCATAGCCACCAAAATTTTTCATAAACTATGATTATATTGAGATTTTGAAAATTGAATAAACAAACTGAATTAGTTATTCATTACGATACCTTCAGATCCTATTTGTTCAGCAATCTTTGTCTACAGATTCCTTTGAAAATCACGGTGATGATATCTTTTGTCTCGCATATCCCACAATGGAACATGCTCTTGAACCAAACTTATCAACTTTTCATTGTCCATAGTTAAAACTTTATAAAACAGAACAACTTAAAAAAAAAATTGTATAAAAAGACTAAGAAATTGTCAAAAAACACAGATTTATTGATACTTGGAAAAAAAGAAATACTTCAAAAAAACAAAAACAAACAAGACTGTGAAACAATTTTAGGTTAGCAACACTTTGTTGTCTCAGCTCGACTATTTAGTTCAGCCGGATAGAGCCGGAAAATCCCATTCAATTCGGATCGAAAACTTGATCGGCCGGAGACGGCCGTGCACGGACGTATGAACCTGTTGCAATGGACGAGCATCTATAGCTTTCTTTGTTTGGGGATCGTTCGGACGAGTCCGGTAGTTTTCGGCCGATGCTAGTTCGGACGAAATCGGTTCCAGTGGACGGCCCACCTTACTCTTATGATGATTGCAGCTAGCCAACATCTTCAAGGCGAGCGTAGCGAGTCTATATCACTGTCTAGGCGAGCGAGACTATAGTGAGGTCCACATTATAATGGCAGTGTACGATTGACAATACTGTTGCTGTCCTTTTCTATCATACAACAAAACAGATAGCACTATCTCTCTCTCGCTTTGCAATGTTGTCTATTTGCCAGAATATTTTATATTTACTTTTGACAGTGACTGTACAAACTTATACAAAACTGTACAAACAATTCTCAGCCGCCATTTTTTTCTTCATTCTATCAAAATACTTGAGTACTCAAGTTGTATAATTGATTTAAAATGTATTTTTGAAACGATGAAATAATCTTTAAACATTTCCGTATGAGAAACACAAATTAAAATACCTGAAATGACATTTTAAAAGTTGATAACTAACCATCCTAGACTTCATCCATGCTTCAGTTAGCCTACCCGTATAGGTTAGACCTACTCGTACCGGTATAAATAATATTGAAAAGTTATTTCAGAATTAATCCAATGAAATTACTTATTTTTATATTGAATTTCTATTTTTCTATTATTTTAAAAAGAAATTGGAATAGAATACCTACCAAATAACTCAATTTCTGTTGTTTTGAAATTCAGATCGGTGTATCACAGCTTTATAAATTAGCCGCCATTTAAGGTTTGTATAAAATTAAAAATCTGATCTCGGTTATGAAAGCAAATTTTGGAATCAAATTATGAAAAAATATATTTTCTTGATTGATTTGACATTAAATTGATTATTTTATCAAGGAAATGATAATTATTATTAGATTAAATTTAATGGGATGAATTGAGTAACAGCTGTGTACAGTCAGTGGCAAAATGGAGAGACTTGGCAACGTTTTTCTCCTATCTTTCTTCACTGCCATTATAACGTGGACCTCACTATAGCATATTTAGTGTTCAAGGCGGGCGATCGGAGCAAGCCTAGTACCCTTCCATTATCTCTTGAGGTAAGCTTGACATCAAGAAAATCACACTGACCTGGACCGATGAGTGTGTTTATTGGGGGTGCATGGCTTGGAGAAGGCCAGAAAGTATCGCTGAAGGGTGGCGACCAGGTGAGGCCTCTGCTCAGTGTGCAGTCTGTGAGCCAGTGTGAGTATGGCCTCCAACAGGCGTAGGGCCACCACACACCGGGCGTTCGCGCCCGATGGGTAGGCCAGGCGAGACGAGGAGACCAGGCGCAGTGCCGGGTGGAGCACTGTCTTCAGAATTACGTCCTGCGAACAGAGGAATGCAAATGTTCAAAATTATTTAGAACCCTCATTTACCCATGAGTTTACAAAACATGAAAAATGAACTAAATAATTATATTACTAGTAGTTCTGTGAACAGTAGACCTCACGCAGTTTACTCATCCACAAGTATCTGGTGTCACCTGTTCACCGGCTTCTCCAGACATCTTTGTAATGCATGCAATGAATAATCCACTTGTCAGCTGATTAAGAATAATTAATAATAATAAATTAATAATAACGGATCTCGAAAACGGCTCTAACGATTTCCATGAAATTTTCAAAATTCAAAATTCTAAATCATCATTCCTGGACCGAAAATCAAGTAACGAATCAGTGTGTGATTACATAACCTTATTTTTTGGACAATATTAACATTTTATCAAAATTTTTGGAGAGAAATAGTACAGGCTCAGCCTAGTTTTTCCTCCAATGTCATAATTGTATTATGATTATAGTATTTTATACAATAAATTCTATAGTCTGATTAATTCTATCTTCAGAGTAGATGATTATCCTATTATATCCTATTATATCCTATTTATCCTATTATATTAGCCGAGAAATTTATGTAAATGGATATTATGTTTATCTGGTTAAGTATGTCCAACGGATCTCGAAAACGGCTGTAACGATTTCCATGAAATTTGGAACATAGTAGGCTTATGATATAAAGATTCGATTGCACTACGTCTCATCCCTAGGAAAACTCGCTTAAGGACATGATAATAATTATTCATTCTTGGAAAAACAGATGATAATTTCGTCATCTGTCGATAACAGAAGATGTGAATGCCTGTGAGGAAGAGAGACAGAATCATGTTCAGCTGTTGCTTTTTTTGACTTATCCTCAGTCTGATTATTCAGATGTTTGGGATACTAGTAGTTCTGTGAACATTAGACATCACGCAGTATTCTCATCCACAAGTACCTGATTGAAACTATAGACCTTATGGAAATACAGCAATAGACTGGCTTCTCCACACATCTGTGTAATCACTTGTCAGCTGATTTATGATGAATAATTCTATAGTCTGATTTTTACTCTAATATTGGCGTATGAAGGAGACTCCTTTTTCCTTTTATATTAACCTCGAAATGCAAAATTTCCAAAAACCTTGTATATACGTCGACGCGCAATTAAAAAAGGAACATACCTGTCAAATTTCATGAAAATCTATTACCGCGTTTCGCCGTAAATGCGCAACATTTGAACATTCAAACATTTGAACATTAAGAGAAATGCCAAACCGTCGACTTGAATCTTAGACCTCACTTCGCTCGGTCAACAATTATGAATTGAATTGAAATTGAAATAGATAGGCTATTACGTTAAATTAATACACTTATCTCTGAAACACAAGTGTAATAGATATTACATTAAATTAATACACCTATTTCTGAAACACAGCATTTATTAAGTTCAAATTCTTCGATAAGACTGTAACACTATAGAAGCACTTCATTCATTTTTGAGCAGCCAGATTTTTAATTTATTTATAAACAGAGGTTTGCTCTCTATTGCTAGTAAACTATACGGCAGAGATTTTAATACTTTCTTAATTGTGTGATCTTGTCTAACCTTAAAAACAAAAATTGTATCTCTGAAAATCTAAGTGTATTTTATCTAGTGGTCAAGCTAAATATTTATAGTAATAAAGCGCCTTTTCATAGTTATGATAGCCTGGTACCATCAAGAATGGTTATTTTTCGGAAACCAGGGCAGCATAAATCAATAACAAGTAATGTTTTCGCCGCACTGCACAGAAAGCAGCTGTTTTCCAGTCCCTACGTAGATCTGAAAGACATTGTTTGCAGACGACTCTCGTCTGACGTCAGAACAGGTTTCTTTCCGGCCTAGGCCGGAAAGAGTACCCTTTCCAGCCGCTAACATGGAACTAAGAAAGGTGATCAAAAAACAGCTGATCAAAAAACTTTTCATTATTTGTGTTCATTATTCAATAATTAAAACATTTATAATTATATCATCTTATTGTCATTTGAAAGAATAAAAAAAGTATAAACTCAACCTCCCACATAATTGAACATCATCTTTTAGGTTATTTGGACAAATCAGAATAAAACATAAAAATACTTGGACAATTTCCTGATATTCAGATTACATCAGATTTGCTAGAGCTATCACCTTCCACCTCTGCTTTCGGAAGTGCTTAGTAAACAACTATTCTCATAATATATTGTTTATTTTTGTGTGTGGCGAAAAATAGCGTTCGCACCACGGGCAAAAATGTTTTTCCGGCTCTCAATCTTCTCTAGTCCTCGGCCTACGGCTTCGGACTTGAGAACCGATTTCGAGCCGGAAAAATACCATTTTTGCTCTAGGTGCGAAATATACTATATTTATGAGCATCTATTCTAGACCATTTCTAGACCTCATATTATAGCCATGAAGATCAGATCCTCTTGTCTAAGAAGCTCTATTTTTGAATCCATAGAGTACAGTTTCGAGTACAGTATTTCTATCCGACACTGCACCTCGACGCCCAACTGACGTATTGACGGAAAAGACGTTGCACTATGACTACAGATTCATTGGGCCATATGAATAAAGTTGAGCATTTGCTTATACTTCTAAAATATGGAGCATTTGCTTCATTTTCTATGAATAAACGTGAGCAAAACCTTTTGCTCATGCTCATCAAAAAAATAGTTCGAGCATTTGCTCAAAAGTAAAAGCTTTTGCTCAAAATTGTATGAATAAACTAGAGCATTAGCTCAACTTTTGAAGCAAATGCTTCAAAAAAGGTGAGTCTAGTCTAGAGCAGCTCATCACCTTTTGCTCATAGTGCTCATGGCTCAACTAATTTGTATGAGGAAGAGGAAACTATCTATACCAGATACGATCACAACCAATAGTTGAGAACTATAAAGCTCTTTTTAGATTCAACCATGATATATATCACCATTATTCCTACAAAAGAATAAATACTAAAGATAGCCATATAAAATAAAGATAGCCTGATATAAATATAGCCATCACAAAATAGGAAATAGGCATTTAAGAAGATGAGAGTGTAGACGATATAAGAAGGCTATTGATATTATAAGAATAGAAGATTAGAGATGACATTTTTTCACGCTATTATTTCAAAATTCTAAACTTAACTAACCTAAAACTGTTCATAAATAGAAAACAGAGCAGACGACGCAAACACAAGCGGTGCCCCCTACTTGCATATTTAGCGCTTCCGTGAGCTATAAAACCAAAGTAAGGCTACAAAAGCGAATCAGCTGATGAAAAATCTTTAAAATACGTGATCATTTGCTCCAGAGTTCAGGAGCATAAGGTAAGAGTATAAGGTAAAGCTTATCCATATAAAAATGAGCAAATGCTTTTGCTTCTACCTTTTGCTCATGAGCAAAACCTTATGCTCCATGCTCTTGCTCATGAGCATTTGCTCCAGAGTTCAGGAGCATAAGGTAAGAGTATAAGGTGAAGCTTATCCATATAAAAATGAGCAAATGCTTTTGCTTCTACCTTTTGCTCATGAGCAAAACCTTATGCTCCATGCTCTTGCTCATGAGCATTTGCTCTGGTTTTATTCATATGGGCCATTGTATCTAACAAAACTGCTCGACAGCGAACACACGATGTTTTACGTTCCAACGCTCCATAGCGACTGAAACGGCATTGTATGGGCCGTCTGCCAACATTCGTTCAAGGGCAATACCTCCTCCCGACGCCGAGTAATATGGGTCCGAAAAATATGCGTTCTCTCTTGTACAAGCAGTGAAGTGTGAGAATTCTTGCGTCTTGAAACAGTTGTCGGCATGTCGGCGTTCTGGGAGGTTTCCCAAGCATCATCATGAGTAGACTATAGTGAGGTCCACGTTATAATGGCAGTGAAGAAAGATAGGAGAAAAATGTTGCCAATTCTCTCCATTTTTCCACTGACTGTACACAGCTGTTACTCAATTCATTCCATTGAATTTAATCCAATAATAAGAGCACTTTTATGATCTTGACCTAGCTAGTTTTGTCTATTCGTGGCCCAATAGATTCCCTATAGCCCCTCATGGCGGCTATGTTACTCGTAGACAATCTGAGAGATTTTTGCTAGAACCACCTTGTAGAACAGCGGCTGCCAGTGCTCATGCAGCGTATTATGGTCCTAGACTTTTAAACCGTCTGTTGCTTGAAGTTTCTGGAGCATCCCAATGTATACCAATTTGTTATTATTCTTTCACTTTCAAAACTTTTAGACAGTATCTTCGACACTACTTATTAGGGAGACAAAATGAAGACTAATTTTGATTTATTTCTCAAATCTGTTTGTAAATCTCAATTCTATTCTTAAAATACATATCTTACTTAGTATAATAGAGAAGAAGAGAATTTGTTGTTTTATTTTTAAATATTGGTGATCTTTATCTTTGATGTAGAACACATAGTTGAATCTCAATTAGGCCTATACTGATTACAAGAGCAACATTTGTATGAAAATAGCATAAGAGAATGGAATTTTCTTTTTTCTTTTTTTCTTGATATTGTAATGTAAAATTATAAAATCTAATTATGTTATTAATATTACGATGTAAATTAGTATCTTATGCTATCCAACATTCTAGATATACACCATCCTTCATCACAAGCTTTGCTTAAAGAGGGATGCAACAATATTATTTAGAATATGATATTTTATGTAACATTCATTATTTTATAAAGAATTTGTATTTTATGTTTGTAAGTATGAATTGTATATTAATTATTTTTTTTAATTTTTTGTTGACATTAATAAATTGAATTGATTGATTGTATGGTATGAGATGTTGTGATATTTTTCCATAATTGAAAGAATAAGACTTTGATATTGTCAATATCACTTTTATTTATTCGAAAATTAATTTATAATTCAGAACCAGGTTTCATGGTAAAACCTACCACATCTTCAGCTGAACTAATAAGTTTCCTCCTCCAATAACAACAAACTTATTAGTTCAGCTGAAGATGTGGTAGGTTTTACCATGAAACCTGGTTCTAAATTATAAATTAATTTTCGAATAAATAAAAGTGATATTGACAATATCAAAGTCTTATTCTTTCAAATTGAATTGATTGAATTATCATTTCCTTGATAAAATAATCAAATTATTCAAGAAAATATATTTTTTCATAATTTGATTCAACAATTTGCTTCCATAACTGAGATCAGATTTCTATTTTTATACAAACCTGAAATGGCGGCTAATTTAAAAAGCTGTGATACAACGATCTGAATTTCAAAACAACAGAAATTGAGTAATTTGGTAGGTATTCTATTCCAATTCCTTTTTAAAATAATAGAAAAATAGAAATCCTATTTAAAAGTAATTTCAATAGATTAATTCTGAAATAACTCTTCAATATTATTTATACCGGTACGAGTAGGTCTAACCTATACGGGTAGACTAACTGAAGCATCGATGAAGTCTAGGATGGTTAGTTATCAACTTTTAAAATGTCATTTCAGGTATTATAATTTGTGTTTCTCATACGGTAATGTTTAAAAATTATTTCATCGTTTCAAAAATACATTTTAAATCAATTATACGACTTGTGTACTCAAGTATTTTGATAGAATGAAGAAAAAAATGGCGGCTGAGAATTTTTTGTTCAGTTTTGTACAGTCATTGTCAAAAGTAAATATAAAATATTCTGGCAAATAGACAACATTGCAAAGCGAGAGAGAAATAGTGCTATGTGTTTTGTTGTATGATAGAAAAGCACAGCAACAGTATAATACATAAAAACAGTAAATACAATAATTGTCAATCGTGCACTGCCATTGTCATGTGGACCTCACTATAGGTTTTGTACCCACCACACACGATACATAGGTCTGAAATTATGAGTGAGTGGTAGACTGCCATTGTCAGTTTGGACAGTCAGTTTAAAACAGGCATAATAGATTATATAATAAATAATCTCAAGAGTGGATGGATGGTTCTACCTGGAGTATTTCATTGAGAACAGCATCGGATATGAATGGCAGAACATGTTTGAAGAGGACTAGACAGCTGATGAGGCCTCCCTCCAGGTTAAGCGTTAGTTTGCGTTTGCACAGCGATATCAGATCGCTGATGTGCGGCAGGAATTGTAGTACAACGAATTGGTCACCGTACAGAGCTGGAAACGAGAAGGAAACATCTAAATTGATTGGAAAATTTAAGTAGCAAGATAATTAAATAACATATGAACTTCATAATGTTAACTATTCACATGTAAGGTCAGCTGATGTAGAGACAATACCATACTTTAAAAAGTAATCAAACAAAGCATCAAGCTTTGACAGAGACATCAAAGTCGAAAACTTCGATAAAGATTAGTTTTGACAAAATCTAAAGCTACGTTTACACCAAAGTTATTAACAAAATGTTAATTTCTCCATCTTTATAGAGTCTATTAGATTAAACGGAACTTGACAAACACATATGTTCATCAAGTGTATGATAAGTTATGTTCAATCTACTAGTAGTTCTGTGAACAGTAGACCTCACACAGTATTCTCATCCACAAGTACCTGATTGAAACTATAGACCTTATGGAAATACAGCAATAGACTGGCTTCTCCACACATCTGTGTAATCACTTGTCAGCTGATTTATGATGAATAATTCTATAGTCTGATTTTTACTCTAATATTGGCGTATGAAGGAGGCTCCTTTTCCTTTTATATTATCCTTGAAATGCAAAATTTCAAAAAACCTTGTAATATACGTCGACGCGCAATTAAAAAAGAGATATACAATACATTCCAATGCAAAAAGATAATCATACATTTGCAGCTCTCAGGATGCAAGTGTGTTTGAAATATAATCTTTCATGAACATTAATGCCATAGCCCAGTACCTCTCTCAACTCAAATTAGGAATTAATGAATCAAAATCCCATTTTTTACAGTTTACACATAGAAATAATTCCAGGATAAATCAACTTATTAATGTACAGATAAATGAAAAAAATGTTAACCAGCCTCATTTCGTGAAACTCCTAGGGGTTGCTCTGGATCAGCATCTCTCTTGGGATTGCTATACTGATCAGCTCTGTGGGAGAATTGCATCTGGAGTCCTGATTGTATGATACCAAACTCACAATGGCAGTCTACCACTCACTCATACTGTCACACATCCGCTATGCCATTATTGTATGGGGTGGGTCGTGCCAGAATTTGGAGAGGGTGTTCAAGCTCCAAAAAAAGCTGTTAGAGCGATCAAAGGTATTATGCCTTTAGAGTCCTGTAGGAACCACTTTAAAGAATTAGGCATACTAACCGTTCCCTCTATTCATATCTATGAGGTGATTATGCATGTTAGAAGAAAGAAAATGACTAGAAATGCTGATTCGCATGGATACAATACTAGAAATAGAGGAGACTATGCTTCACTGTATCACAGAACAGCTCTTTTTGAGAAAAAACCTACATATATGGACCTTAAATTTATTAGAAAGCTTCCTACTCACTTGAAAAATTGTGAAGATGTCGATATTTTTGAAAAGTTGAAAAGTTTTTTGATGGTTGGAGTATTCTATACTATATGTATTATAGATTTTTGACAATTCCTATACTCTGATTAGAGTCTCTGGGAAGCTTTAAAAACAAACAAACAAACAAACATAACGAAATAGACTTGATATACCATTCCAAAGGTTATTCAAGTCAATGAATATCTACAATATTATTGGACTGATTATAATCAGTCTGTAGTTGATTATACATCACAGCAATCATAATTTACTCACCAGTAATAAGCCCCAAACACTCCAACACCTTCCCGGCCGACTCATCTCCAACCAGCACTCCCATCTGCTCTGCACCACGCGGCAACGTCGCAGCAGCAGCGGTTGCACAGTGCGGCAACGTGGCAGCAGTGATAGCAGTCCCCGACGGCAGTGTAGCCAGATTGTCGGCGCCCGTATAGCACAGTGCGAGCATGCGCAGTAGATCCCGCGACAAAAAGCGCGCAGTCAGCATTGGTCCCAGCCGATGCGCCAGCCACACCACCGATTCCGCGCTCACCTCACACACCTCGCGCACATACAACTGACAACATTTTACACACACAACGCACACAAATAAAATCAAAACCAAACTAAAAAAGGACAAACAAATAAAATAAAATTGTGAAAAAAATCAAATAATGGTATGAATGTAAGAAAATACATAATAATTGAGTAGGGAGAACCTTGTGCACAAACAACTAACAAAAGAAAATTTTACAAACACAAAACAAAAATTAAATGAAAAGGAAATTGAAAATACAAAATTGAGATGAGATGGTGTAGCTTTCAAAATAAAGAAAATAAAATTGGAGAAAATAATGAAAAAAAGAAAAGGGGATGACAATAGGCTAATTGGAACAAATGACAATTGGGTTGGATAGAGTAGAATTGAATTGAATAGAACTACTGTATATGAAAAACAATAGATTGAAAAATTATTATTATTCAAAAATTTTGAATAATAGGCTTTTTAATGGTATTTTATTCACAGAAGGGAATTATAGTAAAATTAATATATAAGGAAGCAATTTATTGATTTATTATCATTCATCAATTAGAACTGTGTACATTGTAACTATGTAATTGTAACTATACATATAGCTATATAATTTTAAATAATTGAAGAGGTAGTCAGGCGATTCCCTAAAGGTGCGTACAGATTTACGCGCCGCGAACAAGAGCAATTCACTTTTAATCAGCTGATGCCAAGCTTTTTATATCTGTATCTTACCGTCTCTGTAAAAATACAGATATAGTCAGCTGATTAAAAGTGAATTGCTCATGTTCGCGGCGCGTATATCTGTACGCACCTTAAGGCTCAACTCACACTTACGCGACTCAGGTCGAGAAGAGACTCGACTCTAGTCGAGAGCTTGTGTTTCCAAATGGTGACATTCAGACCAGTCGATTCTAGTCTCCGCGACTTCACCATTTGAAAACACATGTTCTCGACTGGAGTCGAGTCTCTTCTCCACCTGAGTCGCGTAAGTGTGAGTTGATCCTAACTTTACTATTTCTTCTAAGTTCTAAGAATGAAGATAGATGACAAAATTGTAATTAAGGGTAGGTCTTTACTCTCCACCACTTAATAACGTAACGTAGAATAGAGTTCACTGCTTCAAACTGTACACATAAATTTTCAGAAAATAGGATAGTTTTACTAAAATTAGCAGTATAGAAAGTTACAATATGCAATAAAAATGTAATACTTCAAAAAAATTCAACTCTCTCTATTTCAAACTTGGGAACGAATCAACTCATTCGTAAAGTTTCCAAAACTGCAAGATTGATGACAAACTATATTGTTAATTTTATGTATCCTCTTTAAAGTTTGGACGTTTTCAGCTGCTTGATTTTGATTTCATTTATTTTGGAAGTATTTTAAAAATTAAAATCTTTGTTAATTTTATTTGAGTGTAACTAAATGATGCCAGTGATACACAACCTAGCTACATCTGAAAAATATAGAATCTATGTATTCATTTATATTTTTCTGTTGTTGTTGCTAACTCTGTTGTCTGCTATGTCTAAGTTATGTAAGTCTACATGATTAAGTAATTAGATAGGCCTAACTATTTAACTAAACTCACCTTAGTATATTCGCCGACATCGCTGCAACTAAACGAGTCCTCGCTACGTTGTCGGCTGCGCCAGCTGGGCTGGTGACCTTGACCTTGACTCTCCCCGCTGTGACCTTCACCCTGGTCCAAGGGCAACTCGTCAGCTGACGTCTGCTCGTCAATCGACAGCTGATCGTCAAGGTTCAGTGTTCTAGACGGGTCGGTTGCTGTCGCTGTGTTAGTGTCTTCAGTTTCACTTTCTTCCGCTTCGAATACGAACACTTCTGTGATAAAAAGAGAGAAAAAGTAATAAATAAATCGAGGTCAAATGAGAGTAATTGACCGAGCCAAATGAATAAATTAACGAATGAATGAATCAATAGATGAATAAACACCAGTTTCAGGTACGGTACAGCCCTACCACCGTAAACCTCTGTTTACGGAGGTAGTGGATACAGAGACTGAGATCTTCTTCGGTTTCAAACAAATACCACGATTGAATCAAATGAATTGAAGAATGAATGCCTAAATTAATTATTAAGGTGCGTACAGACTTTCGTTCCGCTCCAAGACCGAACGTCACTCCAGCAGAGCGATTGATGATCGACCGGCGAGCAACAATGGTTCGACCGGGGAACGCGAGAAGATGAGAAGATCTACCATCTTCCGTAACGTTCATGATCGGTGCGAGTAGAGAGCGGAGGCGGAGCGATTGCTGTGCGATGGTGGTACGTGGGCGGTACGAGGGAGGAGCGTGCTCGGTGCGGGTTGGAAGCACGAGTATGTGTACGCAGCTTTAGATGAATGTCACACCTGTTTCAGGTGTGATGCTAAGACTGGCATCTTCTTCGGATTCAAATAAATACACCGATTAGATCATAGAAGAATGAATGATTGAATGAATTAAATCAAGTGAATCAAGGCGATTAAATCAAGTAAATAGAAGAATGAATTAATGAATAATTGTATGAACAAATACCAGTTTCAGGTCTGTTGGTGAGACAGGCATCTTTGTCAGTTTGAGAGACAGGAACCGGTTCGACCGCTGAATCCACTGATGAATCCTCATCCAGTGGCGACAAAGGATTGTTACCAGCATACAGAGCATCATCCACGTCACCGTAGCTGAAAAACATTTTTATTTATTATATTATATAGATAAATTATTAACCGAACGTAGTGAGGTCTATGTTTTAACGCGAATTTTCTTTTGTCTGTCTGTATGTAACGGCCAAACGCGTTGATAGAATTCGATGAGATTTGGCAGGAATATTTCTTTTTCAACTGCGCGTCGATATATGCACACGGTTTTTTGAAATTTTGCATTTAAAGGATAATATGAAAAGAAAAGGAATTCCTTCATATTCTGATATCACTATAGTGAGGTCCACGTTATAATGGCAGTGGATAAAGATAGGAGAATAGCGATGCCGATTCTCTGCATTAATTAATTATATTTCATCGCTATGCTCAGCTGAGCTTTAGTGTTTACGAGTTTGTGTTTCTTGAATAGTTACAAATTTCTTAAATAACTCAATATTGTTCGTTAAAAGTTGCAATTGGGTGGAATATTTCTAATTAATTTATCAATTTAAGCCATCTAAATTCAAAATTTATAGTTTTAATGTTTATTTTGGACCAAAATTTTATAAAAATTGTACACGTGAAATTCTAACCTCATCTTGGACTTTGCCATCTATAAATTTGGAAGAAAAATAGCACAAGGACTACCTTATTATTCTATCTACCAATGTGATTACATTAGTGTTATTTGCACTGTAAATAAATAAATAAAGTAAATAAATATTTCAACACTGTCAAAAACATAATTGGCATCGTTGTGGACCTAGAAAAAGATAGTACCACCGGCTTTGTCGAATGATAGACAAGGATAGCAAAACCAAAGTTGATAAAATACTGCCATTAAAACGTGGACCTCACTATATATATATCATCTACTTTGAAGATAGGATCAATCAGACTATAGAATTATTCATAATCAATCAGCTGACAAGAGGATTCTTCATTGCGTGCATTACACAGATGTCTGGCCGTGTCTATTTCTATAAGGTAGGGTTTCAATATTTTTTATGATGCGCGCCAATCAATATTAATATTCTTACATTTTAAAAACAAATTTGATAGGTGATTGAAAATAGAATGAAAAATGATTAAATGAACTAAATAATGCTGAAGAAATTATAATATTCTTGATTGGAGAAAAAATAATTTTAAAGTAGTTGAGAAATATTTTTATCAAATGGAAAGATTATCACGGAACTGGATAAATCATCATATGGGATACAAATTCAAACGTGAACTGAGTTTATTAACATAAGTGAGTTTTTTATCTTAGAGATAACAAATAACAGTTTTTAAGAGTAAATTATTATTCAACTGTGAATTGTGATTCAACTGCATCAACTAGAGCAGGTAACATCAGATACTTGTGGATGAGAAAACTACGTGAGGTCTACTGTTCACAGAACTACTAGTTTATTCATTTATGGAAACAACAGGTTACCCCTTATACAGAGTGGTGCAAGGTTGTAAATAGATATAAGTATTTAGATATGATACTTACTCCAAATTTGAGTTTTACAAATCATATGAGTGAAAAATTGAAGTGTGCAAAGATGGGATTGAATGCAGCAAGGAAGCATATGGTCAGTGAGGCGAGTGTGCCTGTGTAGTCAAAGTGGATATTGTTTAGAGCGGTTGCTAGGGCAGTTATGTGCTATGGAGCGCAAGTATGGGGATATAGAAGGTTTGATGAAGAGGAGAAGCTTAAGCGACTCTTTATAAAGCGATTGTTTGGATTGCCCTCGAATACACCTAACTATCTTCTTCTCTTGGAAACTAGGGAGTCGCCTTTATATGAATTTACCCTCAACTTGCAGGTAGCTTACATTCTTAAAGTACTATCATATAGAGATGGGAGATATCCGAAAAAGTTGGCTTTCCAGATAATTAATCAACGATTGTCTTGGTATAAATGTTGGAATGAGTTAGCCGGAGATTTGGGAATTGAGATTAATTTGGGTGTTCGAAGTGTTCCTAACTGGAAAAAAGAATTGAAAAAGTTGACAGAGGGAGTGAGATAAAAGAATTTGGAAAACTTGCAGGCTAAGGCGAGATATGCAGAATATCATCTGATATACAAAAGTCTGAACCATAGCCTGGGAAAGGATAGCTATCTTAAATTGAAATTTACGGAGGTTCGATGGATTATGAAGGCGAGAGGAGAATTAATTGACTTGAACTACAGACCTTGGATGCCGGAAACAAATTGGTGCTGTTCGCTATGCAATAGAAAAGAGCAGGAGGATATCTATCATTTTATAGCAAGATGTCCAGTGTTAGGAGAATGGAGAAGGAAGTGGTTGGGAGAGGCACTTTTGCAAATGGATGAGTTCAAGGACTTTATGAATGGCAAAAATTGGAAGAGCTTAGCATTATATTGTAGGGACACATGGAAATACCGATGGTTTTTAGTAGATAATTTCAATAATTGATCATTCGCATTGTGCTTTGTTTTGAGCTTTTCTCTAAATTTAATATTAATCATAGTTTTAGTCTCATAATATGTTTCTTTTATTAAATTCTTATGAAATTTTGTTTAAACTGTATAACTTTAAATACTACTATAGTCACTAATGTATGATTGAAATATATGCATAACTAAATAATTATGAAACTCCATCTTCAGCTGACGGCTTAGAAGCCAAGCTTATGATTTAATTTATATTTGAAAAGTGTGTATTGTTTTTTTATGTCAATGAATCATTATTCTATTCTATTCTACAGAGGGGTGCAGATGATACGCATGTTTTTCGAACCGCTATTACTCGGCGACGGAAGGGGTATCGCCCTGGAACGAATGTTGGCAGACGACCCATACTATGCCATTTCAGTTGCTATGAGAGTTGGAACGTACAACATCGTGTGTTCGCTGTCGAGAAGTTTTTTAGAAACAATGAGTCGGGAGTCAAAGTGCAACGCTTTTCCGTCAATATTTTAGAGTTGGACGTCGGGGGGCCGTGCCTGATCGAAACACTGTATTCCGATGGGTTGCAGCGTTTAGAAGTACTGGTTCTGTGATGAAAGAGAAACCACCTGGTCTTCCCCGTTGAGATTGTACCCCAAGCCGGTTTTCCGTTAGCTAAAGCCGATTACTGTCCATTATTACTGTTATCTTGGGGTGAGATTGTAAGGACGGCACAGTATGAGAGACTACCAGCGTCAAATAGCTTCACCAAAAACTACTAGGACTATCGGCTTGAGTTAACAGTGAAAATTGGAGCATAAACGCCCTATACCATGACATATCATCCTATGCTATCTTTTATCTATAATAATAATAATATCATAGAGAAACAATAGCATGAATAGATATCCCATGGTATGAGGCGTTTATGTCGCAACTTTTACTGTTATCTCAAGCCAAAAGTCCACGTAGTTCATTTCCGTAAAGCTTTATGACGCTGGTAGTCTCTCATATTGTGTCGTTCATACACTCTTACCCGGTCAAAACAGTAAAAATCGACAGTAATCGGCTTGAGATAACAGTAGAAGTTACGACATAAACGTCCTATACCATGGGATATCTACTCACGCTATTGTTTCTCTATGATAATATCGAGTGGCCTGGCTGGCTCAGGTCTGGTGTCAGAGTTTTCAGGTCGCAACTGATCAATTTCAGGGCCTCTGACTTGACCTAACGACTGCGTTTTATCCATGATAATACTTACTTGCCAGCAGCTATGTTGTTGGCAGCTCTTATACCACAAATGGAAGTGCTATCAAAGTCATGATATCCTCCGACAGCCTCCACCAGAGGTCGAGTGAAGTGGTCCAGAAACGTTTTCAGCCCAAATCTCACAATTAGTCGCAGCAGAAAGCTCCTGAAATTCGAAAAAAAATATGTAACTTAATGATAACTTTAATACAATGAAACACGGCATGAACAAACAATCAAATTTGGAAATAAACGCCCAATACCATTAGATATCTATCTTTTCTCTATGCTATATATATGGAAAGTTATAGGAAAAGTTGAAGTAAATTGAAGAAAGGAGAGGAAGTATCCTATATTATTAAACGAGCAATTTCTGTTTATATGTTTAGATAAATAATAATAATATCGAGTGACCTGGCTGGCTCAGGTCTGGTGTCAGAGTTTTCAGGTCGCAACTGATCAATTTCAGGGCCTCTGACATGACCTAACGACTGCTTTTTAGGCAGCCGGGACCGACGGTCCATAACGTGTCCATCCGAAACACGGGAGTGGCCCGAGATAAATATCTTGCCCGGGCCGGGATTTGAACCCGGGTCTCTGAATCATAAAGCCAGCATCTGATCCACTCGACTACGGCCACTCCTAGTTTAGATGTTTTTATGTTTATATATATATATCTGTATGTGACCGGATCTCGAAAACGGCTCTAATGATTCTCACGAAATTTGGAACAAAGTAGGTTTATGATATGAAGATTCGATTGCACTGGGTCTCAAGCCTGGGATAACACGCTGAAGGAAATTAAAAGGATAAATACGTCTTTGGAGAAACAGCTGGAAATTTTGTCGTCTGTCGATACCGTGGAAGTGAGTGAATGAGTGCATGTGTGTGGGATCATCCAGCTGATCTCACGAGAAGAAAAATTCAGCAACAGAAACTTATTTTTGTTTATTTCTCTTTTTTTTAGAAAACATGTCTACTTCAGAAAGTCCAAAATAGTAACTAGATGCTGTTGGTGTAGAATAGTTCATAGTATATTAACAAATAGTGTAGCAAACATAGTATATCATTCTAAATCGAATTCATAGTATACTATTTGTAATTGATGATGTGTTTGTTTTTTGAAGTGTGAATAAATTGTTATTTTGATGAGTGATAGTAGCTTATCCTAGATTTTGATTTGGACTGTAGTATAAATTTGAAAAGGGACAGTTTTGGGCATAAGCCTGTTGTGCCTCCTCATATAACTGTAATAGTATATTTCGCACCTAGGGTCGAAAAACATTTTTGCCCATGGTGAGAACGTTATTTTTCGCCACACAGAAAAATAAACAATATAAATATGAGAATAATTGTTTATTAGGCACTTCCGAAAGTAAAACAAGAAGGTGATAGCTCTAGCAAATCTGAGATAATCTGAATATCAGGAAATTGTCCAAGTATTTTTATTTTTTATTCTGATTTGCCTAAATAACCTAAAAGATTATGTTCAATTATGTAAGAGGTTGAGTTTATACTTTTTATTCTTCCAAATGACAATAAGATGATATTATCATAAATGTTTTGATTCTTGAATAATAAACACAAATAATGAAAAGTTTTTTGATCAGCTGTATTAGCACACTTGAAATTTGGCCAATCTGAATGTCAACGTCAACAATGCCTGTTGTCGTTGACTTCGGAAGTTTAGGTTAGAAGTTCTATCCTACTCTGAAAATCGAATTTGAATAGTTTATAATATATATCTTATCTGTATTTTATTCATCCAAATAAAATGATAGTATCTTATCGCAGAATACTTATTCAATTCTAGAAGCATAAACTGATTCCGTTTCATAAACCATTTTGTAAACACGTTCACATCAAATCAGAATCAGCTGACTTCAAGGTTATTTTACAGCCCTAGGGCCGTAAAACTTTTACCGGCCTGGTCAGAAAACAATCATTTTCGGCCTCCATATGACGCACGAAAACCAGCTCATTACATCCAAGTGGGGCGAAAAACTTATTGTACGACTGAGAAAATAAATAAATAGATATAAACTATAAATTCAATCTTTCGTTAAAAATTGTCTATGCTTTTACACTCCAGAGCAAAGCTCGGTCCCCCGATATTATGTATAATATATTATAATATGGGAGATTACCTGTGATATATTTTGATACGTTTCTTGAGCCGTGTGGCGTTCTCACATTCGGCTTCAGTCACTGCTTCCCGGTCATACAACTTCTTCATTGGTTCCAACAGAATCTGCCTTGATTGCACCGGGCCTAGAGCTCTGAAACCAAAATAATATCAATCAATCTCTTTAGTAAAGACATACAATGTTTGTACTTTTTGTGTAGTTGAGAAGATGATATTGTGGTGATTATTCATTGACCGAGCGGAGTGAGGTCTAAGATTCAAGTCGACGGTTTGGCATTTCTCTTAATGTTTAAATGTTTGGATGTTTATATGTTAATATGTTGCGCATATGTTGTTTATTTCTCCATCCTTATAGATTCTATTTGACCGAGCGAAGTGAAGTCTAAGATTCAAGTCGACGGTTTGGCATTTCTCTTAATGTTCAAATGTTTATATGTTGCGCATTTACGGCGAAATGCGCAAATAGATTTTCATGGAATTTGATAGGTATGTTCCTTTTTAAATTGCACGTCGACGTATATACAAGGTTTTTGGAAATTTTGCATTTCAAGGATAATATTTGATGAGTTATTTTATGATATTTGATAATATTTGATGAACATTTTGATGAGTTTTTGGTCGTGTTGGAGGATTGTAGAGTCAAGTTTGATATTATTGTCCTGACAGAGACTTGGTTCGGCGATGATGGTTGTCTAACTCATCTGCAGGGCTACACTTCTTTCAGTAGCACGTCCAGAAGGAACCAAAACGACGGTGTGATCTGCTATGTAAATAATAATTTTAACGTATCTTCCATTGAAGTCCGGTTACATGGTGCCACTGGTCTGAATCTCCTTCTAAGTAGAGGAAATGTTAGGTTCTGTGTCTTGGCATTGTATCGCAGCCCATCTACCGACGCGGATATGCGAGTATTTATTGATGAATTGCAAGTTTTTTGCAATAATCGATCCAAAGACCATATTAACTGGATTGTGGGGGATCTAAACTGTTGTATTTTGGAGGAGAACAGAATGTTTCTAGGAGAACAGTATATGAACACTTTGTACGGTGCAGGTTATGTGTCTTGCATTGACAAACCTACACGTGTCACTTTTAATTCCAGTAGTTGTATAGATCACTTTTTTGTTGATTCAAGGAGTGTTGATGGTTTTCGGGCGGGTGTTATTAAGACCAATGTAACTGATCACTATATGACCATGGTTGAGTGGGGAAGGGTGGCTCAACATTTCTCCAGTAATTCTCAAAGGGACCCTATAAAAAGAGTTGATAAGATCCGACTAATGAATTCAATCAGGGAGCATGACTGGAATGCGGTCACTAGAATTGAACCTGTTTGTGAATCTGCTCATATCTTTGTTAGCCAAATGAAGAATTGATTGAGGCATCATCTATAACATCTAGCTACAGACACAGAAACGTAAAGATCAAGCCTTGGATCAGTCAGGGACTTATAAACTCTATCAGACATAGAGACAAATTAAGTAAAAGAGTTAAGCTGCAGCCTTTCAATTTAGCACTTCTTAATGAGTTCAAAAGATACCGGAATTATTTATCCACAACTATCAAGTTAGCCAAAGAAACCTACTACAAAAATAAAATTTTACAATCTCATGGTAAGCCAAAGTTGCTGTGGCAACATATTAATGAATTATCTGCTTCTAAACGTTGCAAAGGAAACCTACAGGTTGATTCATTTCTTAGCAATAATAATAATAATAATTTGGAGACTATCACTGAGCAGGATCTGGTGAACTGCATTAGTGAGCTGAGAGGAGGGTCAGCACCTGGGTGTGATGGCATCACTGCAGATATGATCAAGGACTCCTTGGAGTATTTGAAGGTCCCTCTCCTACATATTATCAACTCAAGCATATTGCAGGGGGTCTTTCCTCATGCCTTCAAGCTCGCCAAGGTTGTGCCCATCCATAAGGGGGGTAATAGGGGTGAGTGCAGTAGTTACAGGCCTATTTCTCTATTGAGTATTATCTCAAAGATCCTGGAGAGATGTGTAAGACTTCAACTTTGTAACTACCTTCAACAGAACGGATTGCTTATTGATAATCAGTTTGGGTTCAGGAGAGATCTCACCATGGATGACGCACTGTTTAGCCTCACGGACCAGGTTCACCGGTTAACTGATCGTAGTAAAAGGGCTCTATTAGTTTTTATTGATCTTGCCAAAGCCTTTGATTCCTTGGATAGGAGCATCCTCCTGAACAAGCTTGAGTGTATTGGGGTTAATGGAAATGCCTTGAGCTGGTTCAGGAGTTACCTCTCTGATAGATTTCAAACGGTGTCGGTGAATGGAGTTGAGAGCGATGTCAGATGCATAGATTACGGAGTAATTCAAGGCAGCACTCTGGGACCTCTCCTCTTCCTGATCTATCAGAATAATCTCGGAAGAGTAAACCTCCAGAATGGACAGATGTTCTTGTATGCTGATGACACTGCCCTACTGTTTGAGGGACCTACATGGGCGGATGTCTACAGTGTGGCTGCCCAGGGGCTTAAGAAAGTCAAGCAATGGTTTGACCACAATAAGTTGTCTGTGAATGTTGGTAAAACTAAATACATGGAGCTAGCCCTGCGGACTCAAGGTGATGTTCATGGCAGGGTGCTGCACTTGCATTGCAATACATGTGCTGTTGCGGAGGGCTGCCAGTGTCCAGTTGTTGAGCTGGTCGACAAATACAAGTATTTGGGTGTTGTTTTTGATAGCCGGCTCTCCTGGTCGGCTCACACTGCATACATCAATGGTAGGCTGAGGAAGTTTATTTATGTGTTCTCTGTGTTGTCCAGAATCCTCAACCATGGACAGTTGAAAATGGTATATTATGCATTTGTACAATGCATCCTTCAATTTGGCATTATAGTCTGGGGAGGTTCCACAAATGCATCAGTAAAGTGTTTGGAAATAACCCAGAAGGCCATTATCAAGGCAGCTCTTTGTGTTCCGATCCGTTACCCCACAGAAGCGTTGTTCAATTCATTTAAAGTGCTGGACCTGAGACAACTTTTTATCAAGAACCTGCTTTTGTTTGGTTTTAAAAGAATTTCAATATGTTGCAACCTGTGAACCATGTTTATCCAACTAGATATAGAATTAATGTCGGCATAACTGTCCCCCCTATCAATAGATCTGCATCAGCATCCAACCCTCACCACCTTATCCATATTATCTACCAGAATATCCCAACAGATTTGCGTACAGTTTTACCAAGCACAAATATCTACAAAAGAATGCTTACCTCATGGCTAATTCAAACTGGTAGAGAATCTTCTAAAAATATGTTAAGGTCAGCCCACACCACTTATATTTAAAAATACATTTCATAGTTTCTCCTCCCTTCTGATATATTATCTTCAATGATCACTAATCTTATTTTTATTCTTTGTATTCTCAGTTCTATAATATTATATCTTCTCTTCAGATTTTAGATCCTATTCTACATTAATTTCCTCATTATCCTTATATTCTTATCTCTCTCTCTTCTCTCTCTCTCTCTCTCTCTCTCTCTCTCTCTCTCTCTCTCTCTCTCTCTATCTATCTATCTATCTATCTATCTATCTATGTATGTACGGTATGCATTTGTATGTGTAGGTCTATACATGCATCTGTGAACATATATGTGTATGTTTATTTTTCTTCTTAAAAATAATAACAAACTATTAGACGGTGCAGTACTTGATTAAAATCCAATGCAACTCGGTCCCCGCGCACAGGCACAGCCCATGCGGGGACCTTCCTCCTATTCAACAGTTATTTGTGTTAACAGCAATAATAGTTATCAATGTTTATTAATTTAACAGTCACAGTTTTTGTTAATCATGGTCATGTATTTTTAGAAATTTTATTTTATATACATTATAATATCAACATAGGCTACTAGGCTCATAGTCATGTTATAATTCTGTGTATATCTTGAGTTTTATTGCTGCTATAACATGTATTGTGTTTTTGTTTTTGAGGAATAAACAGTTTGATTTGATTTGATGAATATAAAAGGAAGAAGGAGCCTCCTTCATACGCCAATATTAGAGTAAAAATCAGACTATAGAATTATTCATAATAAATCAGCTGACAAGTGATTACACATATGTGTGGAGAAGCCAGTCTATTGCTGTATTTCCATAAGGTCTATAGTTTCAATCAGGTACTTGTGGATGAGAATACTGCGTGAGGTCTACTGTTCACAGAACTACTAGTATTGAATGATAAAGACTAAGAAATTGTCAAAAAACCACAGATTTATTGATACTTAGAAAGACCGGTTTCGGTTATTACACCATTGTCAATCTCTGATAAGCTAAAACTAAATACAAGGGCAGCAGAATTTATACTAGTAGGCGAGTACTGCTATTGGACAAGGGCATGAACGCCTGCCATTGGCCCAGCTAGACAGTCTCCTCCCACTCAACGGTGTGACAAAATGGCGGCTTAAGCAACAGACTCGCCATGATAACAAAATCTACTTTCAGTACAAAATAAGAACCAAGAAAACAAGTGTGAAAGATAATAAAACAAATATGTAAATGGAAAAACTATTGACTTATATATGCTTACAATGCTATGATAAAACTAAATTAGTAGTGTTTTATTGGTTGAAATGAATCTGGTCATTTAAACTATACTGGGAATTTTCCTTAAAATTACTTTTGTTATTTCTAAAGCCTCTAGAATATTCAAAGATCTGCCTTTGTTATTAACATGCAGAAACTCAACATTCTCCTCAACTGTGAACATGTGATTATTTGTTATCAAATGTTCTGCAAAGTTAGAATCCCCAATTTGTTTATTCCAATCTCTGATGTGTTCTTTATTTCTACTTTTGAAACTTCCACCAGTCTGACCCACATAACAAGCATTACAATCACCACATTTAAGTTTGTACACCCCACTTTTATCCCAAATATCAATTTTGTCTTTACTCCAGCTAAATAGACTATTTAAAATCGGTTATCTATTAATGAAATCCATTCCTCTTCAATTCCCTACCTATTTTATCAGATACAAGGCCTTAATAATATGGGTATCCAATGGCCACAATGTTTTACATAAGCGCGTCAAATTATTGAAACAATTATTATTTAATAAAAGTAACAAATAACAAAAGAAACACAAAATGATGGGAATATTGTTCTAAAAATCTGTTAGTGGGTTGTCTCAAATTTCAAGATTTTTTAGTGAGATTCACGATATGAGGTTGGTATCTGATTCTGTTCAAGGCCGTGCAAAGGCTAAAAATAAACTTTCTACTGGTGATATTTTTCAAAGTTTTTCGATATGTATATCATCAAGCTATCAAAATGAAATAGTTTCCTCAGGGAAACATTTTTTTCCCGATCATTACTTTTCGAGATATGAGCGCCACAAGTATAAATTTTTGGGACAGAACATTTCAAATTCGGTAAGAGATAAATCCATGGAATTTAGAGGATGAATTCTTCATGGTAATTTTGATAAAATAAAACAAAAGTTTTCTGAAGATATAAATTTCTGAGAAAGTTATTCAATTTACTTAAAATGAACAAAAATAACTTTTATTTGAGTTATTTTTGGTAATTTTTGGGTAGCCTAATTGAATAACTTTCTCAAAAATTGATATTTCCAAAAGATTTTTATTTAACTCAATTAACAATACCGTGAAGAATTTATCCTCTGAATCTCATGAATTGAACTCTTACCGAGTTTGAAATGTTCTGTTCCAAAAATTTAAACTTTAGGCGCTCATATCTCAAAAAGTAATGATCGGGAAAAAATGTTTTCCTGAGAAAACTTTTCTATTTTTATAGCTTGATCATATACATATCGAACAACTTTGAAAAATATCACCAGTAGAAAGTTAATTTTTAGCCTTTGCACAGCCTTAACATTGGCTTGCTATCCTTATTTGCTATTGCTTGGCTGTTCATGATAAGTAATTACCTAGCAATAGGGTCGAACAAATACCAGGATGCCGTGATACGGGTCTCATGTGACGAGAGCAGAGGTAGGATATGCGGCAACAGAAGTGGAATCCAAGCAGGGGTTGAAACCAGAGACGCCGACGAACGCTCCACCAGGTTTTCTATGTCTTCTACCAGACTTTTCACCTGCAAACATATAGAAAATAGTCAACAAATTCTATAAGATAATTCATAAGTTAAGTAATATAATCATACAGAATTACACAACTTTCAGAAGAGTACCACAGACTTACACCCAAAAGGGTTGCAATTCTAATTTATACAACAGTCCACGATTACATATGAATGTCCTGTATGGAATACATGAAATATGTATGAATGAATGTCAAGAATGAAAGGAAGTAGACTTATCGTCTAATTATTTCATAATAGGATCCCCAGACGGCCAATATTATTATAAAACATCAGTATCTTCTAAAAACATCAGGTCTACTTATAGCATTTATTAGCATTTACTTAATAGCAGTTTGTTCTGAGTGTGAGGCCTGATGTTATAAGTAGGTTCTGATATTGTACAATAATATCATAGAGAAAAAAATCTGGTGTGGTACACTCACACAACTTTCCTTGCTCATTGATCTATAAGCCTCATTCTTAAACGAGGATAATCTAGCGCAATAACATTATGCCGATTGGCGGCTAAATAATTAAAACTACGATTATACTATTGTGATTGTGTTCAGAGTACATTTTCTTTTGTTTGAATTATGAAATTTGAGGATTTTTTAAAAGTTGTCAAAACAGCTGTTCTACAAATAAAATATCGACATGTGTTCTTTTGAATAAACTGCTCTACCTACCTACCTCACGCACGAGAAGGAGGTTACAAAGTAAATATTTCTCAAGAATGGGGTGGACCCCCTGTTAATTTCGCAGGGAGGAGACTCATGCCAGTTAATAGAGCTGATATATAACTATACAGGGTATGAATTTGAAAAAAATCTGTCAAATTATTTTTGAGAAAATCGTGAAAAAATGGGTTTTCAGTAATTATCCGCCATTTTTCTCAAGAATATTACGGAGCTCCTGCGATTTTCCCAGAAATGAGTCTCATGTCAGTTAATAGGGCTTATAAATGGTATAAATTTGAAGAAAATCGTTAGAGCTGTTTTCGAGAAAACCGTGTATAACATGGTTTTTTAGTGATTATCCGCCATTTATCTCAAGAATATTACGGAGCTCCTGCAATTTTCCCAGAAATGAGACTCATGCCAGTTGATAGGGCTTATCCATGGTATAAATTTGAAGAAAATCGTTAGAGCCATTTTCGAGAAAACCGTGAAAAACATGGTTTTTTAGTCATTATCCACAATTTTTCCGCTATTTTGAATTGAATTTCCTATTGTCGGATCCTCATGGTATAAGGACCTTAAGTTTAAAATTCAATCGGTTAATTAAGAATGGAGTTATCGTGTTCACAGACACAAACACACACACACACACACACACACACACACACACCACACACACACACACACACACACACACACACACAGATCAACACCCAAAAATCATGTTTTTGGACTCAGGGGACCTTGAAACGTATAGAAAACATGAAATTAGGGTATCTTAAATTTTTTTAGAAAGCAATACTTTCCTTACCTATGGTAATGGCGCAAGGAAAGTAAAAAAAAAATAGCACATGATATCCCTTGGTATAGGGTGTTTATGTTCCAAATTTCACTGTTAACTCAAGTCGATAGTCCTGGGCGTTGTTTTTTGTGAAGCTATGTGACGCTGGTAGTCTCTCATACTGTGCCGTTCTCACACTGTAAAGCGTAGGCGATTCGACCATGTTCGAATTGCTTGACTGAGCTTTGTGAAACCGGACATCAATCTAGATTTGAAGTGATTATATTGCAATACTAACCTTCAGTTCATTGATGCGCTCAGCAAGTGATCCCAGGCCCTCTGTTCTATTAACACCATCCAGACTGTCTTTAATCATAACTCTCTGTAGATCTAGTAAGGCAGATTCGTATTCTTGAAGGCACCTGAACATGTTATACACCTGCAAAACAAATTACAACATTAAGTGCCGGTTGCTCAAAAGCCGGTTAAATTTTAATACTGATTACTTCTACGAGAACCAATAAGAGAAACCGTCTTTTGAAAAAAGCCTTCTATGATTGGCTCTCGTGAAATCAATCACAATTAAAATTTAACCAATTTTTGTGTAATCAGGCCTAAGAGACAATATTGAAGCTAGATTAAAGTCAACTTTTTTTTTCAGCACTACAGCCCAATATGAGCTTTGGCCGCCACCACTACAGCTCTCCACGCTTCTCGGTCCTCTGTTAATTGTCTCCATCCCCTATATCCCATTTTTTGGAGATCGTCTCTCACTTCATCTTCCCATCTTATTCTCGGCCTTCCTATCTTTCTTCTTGAATGTAGCCTCTCCTTGAATATTATTTTAGGCATTCTGTTTTCGTTCATTCTACAGATATGTCCAAACCATCTAAGCCGCTGTGCCTTTATAAATTTTACAATATTTCGGCCTTTTATCAATGCCTCTAGCTCTGAATTAGTTCTTCTCCTCCACTCCTCTCCTTCTTTAACTGGACCATAAATCTTTCTTAGGATTTTCCTTTCAAAAACGCCTAAATGGTTTTTGTCTTCTTTTGTTAGCGTCCAAGATTCACAGCCGTACGTTACAACAGGTCGAATTAGGCTCTCATATCTTTTAAGTTTCGTGTTTCTACATATGAGCCTGTTCTTCAAAAGTTTCATGTTACTGAAGTATGCTCTATTTCCAGCCAATACTCTTTGCTTTATGCTGTAACCCATATTGTTCTCGTTATTTAGTTCAACCCCCAAGTAGCTGAAGTTCCTTACACCTTGAAAGATTTTATTTCCAATTCGGAGGTTTTGTGGAACTCTTCTTGCTTGACTACTTGATATTTTCATGTACCTCGTTTTTCTTTCATTCACTATCAAGCCAATCTTATTCGCCTCTCTTTCTAGCAACAAATACGTTTCCTGTAGGACATCTTTCCTTCTTGCAATTATTGCTACATCGTCCGCATAAGCACATTCAAGTCAACTAATAATTTAATTCTACATGAGATGTGACTATGTCATAAAATATTATTCAGTCAATGGTTAGATGTGACTATGTCATAAAATATTATTCAGTCAATGGTTATTGACATTTTAAGGCTGTGCAAAGGCTAAAAATAAACTTTCTACTCGCGATATTTTTCAAAGTTTTTCGATTTGTATATCATCAATCTATCAAAATGGAAAAGTTTTCTCAGGAAAACATTTTTTTTTCTATCATTACTTTTTGAGATATGAGCGCCTGAAGTTTGAATTTTTGGGACAGAGCATTTCAAATTCGGTAAGAGATGAATCCATGAGATTTAGAGGATGAATTCTTCATGGTATTGTTGATCTAGTAAAACAAAATTTTCTAAAAAGATCAATTTTTGGAAACGTTATTCAATTTACTAAAAATAACCAAAAATAACTTTGAGTTATTTTTGGTAAATTGAATAACTTTTTCAAAAATTGATATTTTTAGAAAATTTTGTTTTACTGGATCAACAATACAATCTCTTACCAAATTTGAAATGTTCTGTCCCAAAAATTCAAACTTCAGGCGCTCATATTTCAAAAAGTAATGATCGGAAAAAAATGTTTTCCTGAGAAAACTTTTCATTTTGATAGCTTGATGATATACAAATCAAAACACTTGGAAAAATATTGCGAGTAGAAAGTTTATTTTAAGCCTTTGCACAGCCTTACAATAAAATTTCGATTCAGGAATTTCGTCATTGTAGTTTACCAAACGCCTCCCCCCCCTGAACGCTAAAGGTGGACGTTCGAGGCAGTTAATATTTCAGGCAGTGAATTCCATTACAGACTGAGAATCATATGTTTAATAATCTTTAATCTTTATTTTAATCTTGATGATAACATAATATCATGTTTGCCTTGTTCTACAATCAGATCTTTTCATTAAATTTTGAAATTCTAAATAAATTTACCTGTGGGAATGTATCAGGGAACGGTAGCACACTAGACGAAAGACTGGGTTGCAACAGCTGATGGGCCGAAGGGGGTGGAGTTCCCAGGGGTGTTACTGCGCCCCCTGTAGAATAAAACACGATACAACATTATAAAATATAATACAATACAATACAGCACAATTCAACTGAGAGGGGGCAATATCAGTCAGCCATATTGAATTCCATCCAATATCGACATCATCCAGCGCTTCCAGAATAAAGTACTCAGAAGTTGTGTAGACGCTCCTTGGTACATCAGGAACTCTGATCTCCACCGCGACCTGGGAGTGGCGACAGTCATCAGTGAAAATCCAAAGATTTGCAGAAAAACATGAGAAAAGACTTCATCAACATGTGAACGTGGAAGCAATCCAGCTGCTCAACGTGCATGGAGTAAGAAGACTGCAACGCAGAAAGCCACACGAATTAGTTTAGTGCTAAAGTGTTCAATTGGAAGTGCAAAGGCAGAATACTGTATCCTTTTATGCTAAAAATTATCTTTATTTAATCCTTGACCAATATAGAAGGCTTAACCAATGGGTTTTACCTTCACAAACAATATTCTTATCAATTTATGTCAAAATAGAATAGCTTATTAGTCTTTAACTAGGTGCTATAAAAATCACGAAAAAATATATATTGAATTGATGTCCCAAAAGATCATTGTAAAAAAGTCAAATCATGCATTCTTCCTAGAACACATAACGTCTACAATATTATTTACATAGGATATTCTTGAGAAAAATCATAGGATAAAGTATTTAATGTCACAGGGTAATGGATCTTTCTAATCTATATAATAAGAGAGAGTAGGGTTGTGTTTGTTCGTGTGTTCGTTTGTTCGCATCAAAACATGTCAACTTGTGGATTGCATCTATATAATATTAGTCTTAAGAGGTATCTTCCTCTCTTTTTTTTCTCTTCTCCAACACACCCAACCACAAAGCCCATGGTTTTTTATATTTGTAACATTTTATTGTGTTTTATTTGTTTCAAATTCTTTATAATTTTGTTTTGTCTTGTTATGTGTGTTTTTAATAAATAAATAAATTGAAATAAATTGAACATTGAAAAAAAAAAATAAGAGAGAGTAGGGTTGTGTTTGTTCGTATGTTCGTTTGTTCGCATCAAAACATGTCAACTTGTGGATTGCATCTATATAATAAGAGAGAGTAGGGTTTTGTTTGTTCGTGTGTTCGTTTGTTCGCATCAAAACATGTCAACTTGTGGATTGCATACCGGAAAAACGGGAATGATTTAGATCTCCAAATTTTGAACATAGATTCTAAAAATATCAATCTCGTGCAACTGGAAGCCCAAATTTCAATTTTCCTTCTAGATTTTTCATAATTAGTGTTCAAACTTCATTAATCTATACTTATAAAATTCTTATCTCACTGACTTACTGATCACGATTTATGGAAAACTACTGGATGGATTGCAACAAAACTTGGAATATAGCTTCCTTAAACGTCCTAGGTGCTCACTAAGAAATCTTTTGGCGATATTTCAACTCTAAGGGTGGTTTTTAAGGGTTTAAAGTTCGTCTTTTAGCATGTATATTCTTCTTCTCCCAATCTCTTCGAAACAGTTGTTAACTGGCAACTTAATTAATAATTTTGACAGGTTGGCATTAAGTTGAGATGACTTCATTAGGTTGGCACCAAGTTGGAATCAAAATGCATTTATCGAGGGCACTGCTGCTTCAATCAGAGCTATTCCTGGGAGATAGTTTTTATTTTTAATAAAACAAACTTTTATGACGGGAGTTACTTCTATCAAGTGATCCTATTCTATCAAGACTAATTAAATTTTGTTTGTATATCCGATCGCGATAACTGCTTAAACAATTTTGATGAAATTATAATAATTCAGTATGATATATGGAGGGTATTTTCAAAACTTCAGAAGTGTCCGTTGTGGAATCTGTTTGCAAAGAATGAGGAAATTCGGCCAAAATTTAACTTGGGCGGAAGAAAGGGGTCATTTATTAAAACGGCCAAATAGTTGTTGTTGTTCCTTTTCCCAATATTCTTACAAAATTCGCTGCAATTGGACTACTATTCTACAGAGCACTTCCAACACATCAATGATTAATCGAATGATTTGACTCAATAGTTTTCATGCCAAGTTGTGGCCTAATCTCAAAAACGATTATAACAATGTTGGTAGAATTTAGATTATAAATGGTTCACAAAAATAATCTTATCTTTCAATTCCCGAAGCGAAGCACGGGTGCCCTGCTAGTTTAAAATATTTCTTCCATAACACTTTAAAAACATGTTCAAACTTAAAAATTTTGTGTTTTTGTATTAATTACTGAATTATTTAAATAGTAAGAAGCAATTACCCTGACGAATTTATTTATTTATTTATTCATTCATTGTCACATTACATCATTTTTTGGGTTTCACTCCTATGACTGCATGGTCAGTATTACTAAATCTAAATTATTATATAATTACTATACAGTAATTTAATTCTCTTTCGAATGACTTAAATATAGAACGTAAATTTATTCCTATTAATAAGCTATATATTCGTTCATCATGTTACAATATTATTATACTTAAATGTGTTCCGAAAGATTACATTGATCTTATGAGACATGATTAAATATGGACGAATGCTACCGCGCAATCTTACGACTAAGATTTAAGCTTTTAAATAATAATAATTATTATTATTAAACGAAAATCCAAATTAAATGCTGTAATTCACCTCGAAGACTTCTGCTACTGCAAATATTAACAAAAGGGTAAACAGCTAGATGGAAATTCGATGAGCGCTACTATTCAAAGAATTATTTGTCAGCCCGTGAATCGAACCCAGTACCTCCTAATTGCCGGTCAGGAATGCTTACCCTTACACCAAACTGACAATCTCTGGATAGCTGACGATCTCTGGATTTTGAATTATTCAAAATAATGCAATAATTATTCATAATTATAATAATAAACTAGTAGTTCTGTGAACAGTAGACCTCGCGCAGTTATAACGACGTCCCAAACCATAAGCACATCCACACTGATACACTAACTATTTATTTGATCAGATCATGCTTACACAAGATTTAATTATCGTATAACGCTTTCCGGAATTTAGCGCGAGAAAACCAGAAGACATCTAGGCGCCCAGACGAGCTGTTATAAGTTCTTTGCATCCTATTCAATAGTGCATAAAAATTGCATTCAATGAGGCATGCAATTTATAGTCTACACAGCTGCTAATTTTTACCTAGTTACATTGAGATATTGAATTGCATACGTCATGACATGCAATTCATAGTCAACTCGACAGCTGATTTATAATGAATAATTCTATAGTCTGATTTTCACTCTAATATTGACGTATGAAGGAGGCTCCTTTTTCCTTTTATATTATCCTTGAAATGCAAAATTTCCAAAAACCTTGTATATACGTCGACGCGCAATTTAAAAAGGAACATACCTGTCAAATTTCATGAAAATCTATTACCGCGTTTCGCCGTAAATGCGCAACATATAAAAATATAAACATTAAGAGAAATTCCAAATCGTCGACTTGAATTTTAGACTTCACTTCGCTCGGTCAATTATTGATAATTATTTGAATAATTCCAATCTCAGTAATTTCCATCTGTAGCTTATATAAGATTCTCTTCTCAAAATTCTTATAAATAAGATTAGCATTTTCCATCCATTAAATGCTAACAGTTTGACGTGAATGTGACAGTGTCCGTTTGAATAATCAGGAAACATTGATATCCCCCTGAAAACTGGCTTTTAACCGAACGAAGCGAGACTCCAATTCTTTCCAAGGCGAGCGAAACGAGTCTAACTATAATCTACCGAGGGAACTATAGTCTACTATTATATACCGTAGAAATAATAGCATAAAGAAAAGATAGCATAAGAAGATATCCCATGGTATAGAACGTTTATGTTCCAAATTCCACTGTTAACTCAAGCCGATAGTCCTTTTAATTCTTCTTTGTGAAGCTATGTGACGCTGGTAGTCTCTCATACTGTGCCGTTCTTACACTCTCACCCCAACAAAACAGTAATAATTGACAGTAGATATTAATCGGCTTGAGTTAACAGAAGAATCAGCTTCAAATTTGAAACATAAACTACCTATATCATGGGAGGATATCTTCTTCTTATGCTATTTTTGCTCTCAGTTGTTCAACGCGAGAGAATCTATAGTGAGGTCCACGTTATAATGGCAGTGTTTGATTAGCAACGGTATTGCTATCCTTGTCTATCATTCAACAAAGCGGATAGCGCTATCTCTTTCTCACTTTGCTCTGTTGCCAGATCGTCTTTTAACAATGTAGAATTAAAAATTAACAAAATATTTAATCTTAATTATGTAGATTGATTAAGAAATTATCGAAAAATATTATTTATTGCTTAATAAAATATAATTGATTATTTTAAACGAGAATGAACAGTTGATATTACATCAATAGAAATGTATCAGCTAAGGTCTATAAAAGGCATTGTCAAGACAGAGGTTCGGCAACGTTTTCTCCTATCTTTCTCCACTGCCATTATAACGTGGACCTCACTATAGCATTTAAATTAGAATAGAAATGTAGTAACCTATACTGCAATACTGGATGAATAAGGCTATAAAAAACACTGCCAGATGAAACTGAATCCTACTACGGTTTTCCAGTGTATTTACCTGTATTATTACCAGTTGGCAGCAAAAGTTGTACCAATTGCTTGACACATCGTGGCAGTGTGGCGCAGAGGCGACCACAAATCTCGGCCCTCCGCTCCAGAGGAGGCTGTGTTGTTGACTGTAGTTGTTGTGTTGTTGTTGTAGTCAGCTGTTGTTGAGAATGTTGTTGTAGACCATAACCAAATACGTGCAGTTTGGAGGGCACGAATAGTTCCACTATCAGACAGCCTAGCACCTAGGAATGATTCAATGATTTATTTCATTGAGTATATTAGGCTAAGTCATATTATATATAAGTCTTATTATTACAATAAAATATACTAGGAGTTCTGTGAACAGTTGACCTTACGCAGTTTACTCAACCACAAGTATCTGGTGTCACCTGTTCACCGGCTTCTCCAGACATCTGTGTAATGCATGCAATGAATAATCCACTTGTCAGCTGATTGATTATGAATAATTCTATAGTCTGATTAATCTTAACTTAAAAGTAGATGATATATATTTATAGTGATATCGGAGTATAGAGGAAATACCTTTTCCTTTCATATTATCCTTAAAATGCATAATTTCAAAAAAACCTTGTGTATAGATCAACGCGCAATTGAAAAAGGAATATTTCTTCCAAATCTTATCGAATTCTATCAACGCGTTTGGCCGTAAACATACAGACAAAAGAAAATCCGAGTTGAAACATAGACCTCACTGCGTTCGGTAAATTATTAACTCGATTTATTATCACAGATGCACTAGTCTTCGAAAATATAAACAATGAACGCCATAATTCATGGCGTTTCATCATTCTTATAACTTTCAATCCTTTGGCTCAACTCACACTTAGGCGACTCAGGTCGAGAAGAGACTCGACTCTAGTCGAAATCATGTGTTTCCAAATGGTGACACTCAGACCAGTCGATTCTAGTCTCGCCGCGACGTCACCATTTGAAAACACATGCTCTCGACTAGAGTCGAGTCTCTTCTCGACCTGAGTCGCCTAAGTGTGAGTTGAGCCTTAGACATGAAGTTAGTATAGCCTTAGAATGTAATGTGGATAACTTGCGAATATAGCAGATAAAATAATTACAGATGAGCTGGCAATCATTGAATTGAGGTTGGCCTCCCTGAATTCATTAATAAAAAAGAAGTGGTTGGAGATCAACCATGACTTCAGCTTTCTATTGAAAGTCACAAGGGGCAGGCTTCTTATTTCGTTAGGTAGCATATTAAAAAACCTAATACCAGATGAGGGAAAGCATCTATTTGTTCTATTCCCAATCTGACTCGCGACTGGAATATAGGTTAGAGAGAATAGAATAGAATAAAATGACTGCCTTTATTTTTGACGTAGGAGGGCGAAGTTAGGGCGCAGTCGGCCCTCTCTTACACTTAACCCTCAAAGAGAGTTAAGAGAGACTAACTAGAGAGAGAGAGAGAGAGAGAGAGAGAGAGAGAGAGAGAGAGAGAGAGAGAGAGAGAGAGAGAGAGATATTAATAAATAATTATTATTAAACGAACATCCTTGTTAAATGCTGTAAATCACTGTAAATATTGACATCAGGGTTAACAGCGCTCGATGAGAGCTACCATCCAGAAATTATTTGCCAGCCCGGGAATTGAATCCGGTATCTCCTAATTGTCAGTCAGGATTGCTTACCCTTACACCAAACTGACAATCTCTGGATAGCAGCACTCATTTTATACGAAGACATAGCGGCCAGCCAGTCTACAGATGGAAATAGATTAGAAATTGCATTACGTTGCAGAAGAAGGGTCTACATTGGTGTAGTGGATTCAAGTTTCTGTTCATGTAAACTTGACCAATGTAAACGCCTCTTTATGGATACATGGTATGAATAATTGTATGAGAGAATGAATAGATGAGTAAATGAAGTAATTACTTCATATGATTAATAAGATCATATTCATATGATTTGTAATTATATCAACAAATGAATAAATGAATAATAATAAATAAATTACTGACCACCATTTCCTGTACCCTCCTGGCGGCTACAATCTGCTTATAGCTGCTATCATGCGACGAAGACGGTGGCGCTGCCAAGCGGTCATCTGCCGAACTACTTGCACTGCTATCGACTACCGGCATCTGACAAATCAAATCCAAGGTAATTAATTAATTCAACCACGGTATATAGAAGAAGATTTTCATCTAAATCCTGTACCGTGGATTCAACCACAATATGCAAACACGCTTCAAACTTGTAACATACAGGTGCATCGAATTGCATATCAAGTCAAATAATGAGGAACTTTTATTATCAGAAATATTTACTAGTAGTTCTGTGAACAGTAGACCTCACGCAGTATTCTCATCCAGAAGTACCTGATTGAAACTATAGACCTACCTACATACCTGACAAATTTCATGAAAATCTATTACCGCGTTTCGCCGTAAATGCGCAAAATATAAACATTTAATCATTTAAACATTAAGAGAAATGCCAAACCGTCGACTTGAATCTTACACCTCACTTCGCTCGGTCAATCAATATCATCAGGAACTTTTATTTTATTATGAGGAACTCATCTTATCGGATGCAACACGTTGCTTTTGAGAAGATACAAAAGAACATATCTGTTGCTCATGTAAAGATACATTAAAGCTCCTTGTCTATCTTTTCGGATGCAACACGTTGCTTTTGAGAAGATACAAAAGAACATAGCTGTTGCTCATGTAAATATACATTAAAGCTCCTTGTGTTATCTTTACAGATGAAACACGTTGCTTTTTGAGAAGATAACAAAAGAACATATCTGTTGCTCATGTAAAGATACATTAAAGCTCCTTGTGTATCTTTTCAGATGCAACACGTTGCTTTTGAGAAGATAACCAAAGAACATATCTGTTGCTCATGTAAAGATATATTAAAGCTCCTTGTGTATCTTTTCGGATGCAACAAGTTGCTTTTGAGAAGATACAAAAGAACATTTGTTGCTTATGTAAAGATACATTAAAGCTCCATGTGTATCTTTTCGGATGCAAAACGTTGCTTCTGAGAAAATACAAAATAGCAACGGAAATATACATTTTCAAACATGCTCCATGTTTTTGAACGGGTAGTATTGTAGTCCAATGGCCGTCCGCTGATAGTCAAATAAAGAACCGGTTGTTCTAAAGCATGTAGAATTTGAATCATGAATAAATTCCACGAGAACCAATCAGAGAAGACTTAAAGATGGCTTTTTTGGTTGGGTCTAGTGGAATTTAATCACGATTAAAATTTAACAGACTTTTAAGCAACCGGTTCTTAATTTGACTATAAGCGGACGGCCATCAGACTACAATACTACCCGTTCAAAAACATGAGAAATTTTTGAAAATGGACCTTTCTATAAGCAACAGATATGCTCTTTTGTATTTTCTCAAAAGCAACGTGTTGCATCCGAAAAGATACACAAGGAGCTTCAATGTATCTTTACATAAGCAACAAATGCTCTTTTGTATCTTCTCAGAAGCAACGTATAGCTTTCTATATCTGTATCTTACCGTTTCTGTAAAAATACAGATATAGTCAGCTGATTAAAAGTGAATGATTGCTCATGTTTGCGGCGCGTATATCTGTACGCACCTATAGAGCTGCAATCAAACAGCTTCTATGTAGATATTTAGGTGCGTTCCGAACCACACTAACCTGACAAGTCCTATGCAGAAAGCTGTAGAGCGCTTCACAGGCCACCAACGCGGCAACCGGTTTATAATCACGTGGCAGAATTATGGAGGGGGAAGCTGTTGTTGTCTTATCCTGCTGTTGTTGCTCCGATGAAGGCGATAGAGGTGTTGTTGTACTGGATGTTGTTGTGGCTGTCTGAAAGCATATAAGCATAATTTTTATAAGAGCACAGTAAAATATATCAAGTATAACTCCAGATAATGGGCCATATGAATAAAGTTGAGCATTTGCTTATACTTCTAAAATATGGAGCATTTGCTTCATTTTCTATGAATAAACGTGAGCAAAACCTATTGCTCATGCTCATCAAAAAAATAGTTTGAGCATTTGCTCAAGAGTAAAAGCTTATACTCAAAACTGTATGAATAAACTAGAGCATTTGCTCAACTTTTGAAGCAAATGCTTCAAAAAAATGAGTCTAGTCTAGAGCAGCTTATCACCTTTTGCTCATAGTAAAATGGCTCAACTAATTCGTATGAGGAAGAGGAAACTATACCAGATACGATCACAACCAATAGTTGAGAACTATAAAACTCTTTTTAGATTCAACCATGATTTATCACCATTATCCCTACAAAAGAATAAATACAAAAGATAGCTACCTGATATCAAGATAGCCATCAAAAAATAGGAAATAGGCATTTAAGAAGATGAGAGTGAAGACGATTATAAGAAGGCTATTGATATTATAAGATTATGCTGAAGCTTATTAATAGAAATGACTTTTTTCACGCTATTATTTCAAAATTCTAAACTCTATTCATAAATAGAAAACAGAGCAAACGACGCAAACACAAGCGGTGCACCCTACTTGCATATTTAGCGCTTCCGTGAGCTATAAAAACAAAGTAAGGCTACAAAAGCGAATCAGCTGATGAAAAATCTTTAAAATACGTGAGCATTTGCTCCAGAGTTCAGGAGTATAAGGTAAAGCTTATTCATATAAAAATGAGCATATGCTTTTGCTTCTACCTTTTGCTAATAAGCAAAACCTTATGCTCCATGCTCTTGCTCATGAGCATTTGCTCTGGTTTTATTCATATGGGCCAATGTTGCTGGTGAGATGTGATATCTATCCATAATGAAAACACTGGAATGTTGTCAAAAATATAACTCATTTATTGTAAAAATTACAAACATTTTTCAACACCAATGATGATGAACAGATGAACACAGATTTTGAACAACTATAGTGGAATTGACAACATCAACGTCTTATTCTTTCAATTAAGGAGAAATACCACAACATATCCTCACATAAAATCTATGGGAATTAATCAGTCAATGGGAGTCAAGTATGACATAATCCATTCTATGTCAACAAAGGCCAACGCTGGTAAACCATCCATCTACACACTGGCCGACGCTGGTCGACATTGGCCTTCATTGGGCCAACATGAAGATGCGGCATAAGAAAGATATAATAAGCATAACATCAGCTGATAAAAGTGAAATGCACTTGTTCATGGCGCATAAATCTGCACGCACCTTATTATATCTACATTGGCGTTAAACTAGAACTGTATATATGACTTCGAATCAACGATTACAGGAAAGTGATAAAACCTGAATAGTATTGATTTTTTCCTGGACGTTGATTTATTGTCTTACAATTTGATCTCATCCTTGTTTTCATTTGTTTCATCCTTCTTTCAGTTTGACAATTTCCCAGTCAATAAACTGTGGCGAAGAATATACAGGGTGAGTCATATTGAACTTTCCGGTTTTGGAAGGGCGTTGCCATAACGGCAAGGAAAGTTGTGTGAGTGCGCCACACCAGATTTTTATTTATATAGATTACTAGCCGTCAGGCTCGCTTCGTTCGTCATATCCGTCTAGCCAGGGGGCTCCGCCCCCTGGACCCCCGACTGGATCATCCAAGAATGAGATCAGCAGGCTCGCTTCGCTCGCCTGCATTTTTCATTTGAGCATTTTTTTATCATATGTTAGGACGATCCAGTCGGGGGTCCAGACTAAACGTCTGGCTAAACGGATATGACGAACGAAGCGAGCCTGACGGCTAGTAATATAATATTCCCAGGGATAGCTCTGATTGAAGTAGCAGTGCCCAATCAATTTTTCCGCGATATCAATCTTCAACTTGGTGCCAATCTAAATTCATTTCAATCTTCAACTTGGTGCCAACCTAACAAAGTCAAACTTAACTTAATGCCAACCTGACAAAATTATTAATTTAGTTACCAGTTAACAACTGTTTCGAAGAGGTACTCTCTCTAGATTATAGTTCTATATTAACATATGGTATGGACATTTTTCAATTATAATTAAGAGAATAAGAAGAATATACATGCTAAAATACGAACTTTAAAGCCTTGAAAACCACCCTTAGAGTTAAAATATTGCCAAAAGATTTCTTAGTGCGCCTCTAAAGGGCCAACTGAACATACCTACCAAATTTGAACGTTTTTGGTCCGGTAGATTTTTAGTTCTGCGAGTGAGTGAGTGAGTGAGTCAGTCAGTCAGTCAGTGAGTGAGTGAGTGTCATTTCGCTTTTATATATAGAGATTCACTATGAAGAGATAGCAGATCTCGTGCGTATCCAGCGTTATTGTCCTGTCACCAGCTGGCTCAGATCTTTGACTTGAGATGCGCGTTAACACTAGCGTCAGGTGATCAATTTTCATAACGGCAAGGAAAGTTGTGTGAGTGCGCCACACCAGATTTTTATTTATATAGATTATTATGATTAAAACTTGGTTCTATCATAGAGAAAAGATATCATAATGTGTGTCTTATGCTGTCTTTTCTCTATAGTTCTATCTAATAAAAATAGCTTCTTTCGAAGTATATTTACATGTAAAGATGTCCGGGACCGACTCAATATCCTGGATAGGCCCGAGGGTGAAGACCGCGGAATTTGCACATCGTCATCCTCCACACCTGAACTTTGACCTCCCTCTTCTTCTTCACACGTCCCACCTGAAAAAGAGACACAAAAATTCCATTAAAATTGAGGAACAAATTGCCGACCAGGTTAGCTGAGACTAAGAGTACTGAGGAAGCAGGATGTGGAGAAGGACCTGACAGCGATGGGAGTCAGGGGATGGAGGAGGAAGGAGGAAGACAGAGATAGTTGGAGGATGATTGTGGAGGAGGCCAAAGCCCACATCGGGCTGTAGCGCTAGCATAAGTAGGTAAGTAAGGTTAGCTTTGTCGGCTCAATTGAAAAAGCAGCATTTACAGCATTTAATTGGGATTTTCGTTTAATAATACAATTTAAGATCAACACTTGATCTTAATTAACTGTAACAAAGCTTTGTTACAGTTAGATTATTCGTATGTGCTACATATAATAGTAAGCCTATCTATTTGATTCAAAATTTATTCGTTTATGTGAGTATTGAAGAGCGTAAATTGTATTTTGAAAAGTGAAAGTGACGTAACCAACATTTTGATTTGGACAGTATAGTATAAATTGGAAATGGGACAGTTTTGGGCATGAGCCTGATGTGCCTTTCCTCATGTTAAGTATTTGTACACAATGTGATAAATAAATAAAGGTAATTATTATTAAAGGTAATATATGCATGTCACATTAACAGTTAATTAGATTTGCGAATTTTATTACATGGAGTATTCAATTTTACTATTCACTACAGTTTAAATAAAGTGATACTCACGTCTCCTCTCCCTCGGAGGGGCGTTGGCTAGAGTGGGCGGTGCCTTGTCCATGTAAGGGTTGGGCTGAGTGTGGGGAGGGTGGGGTTGGCTGAACAGCTGGACCACGCCCACATCTGTGAGCCGTGTGTGACCATCCACCATACGCAGACACACGTTCTTCGACTTCACTGCTGCCACACCCGACAATCTATGAGAGAAACAGATAATGGCATGATATCCTATACTATTAAACGAGCAACTTCTGTTTATATGTTTAGATGTTTATATGTTTGTATTTCACCAGATCTCGAAAACGGCTCTAACGATTTCTCATGAAATTCAGAACATAGTAGGTTTATAATATAAAAATTCGATTGCACTAGGTCTCATCCCTGGGAAAACTCGCTGAAGGACATTAAAAGGATAATTATTTTCATACTTGGAAAAGCAGCTGATAATAATTATTCCGTCGTCTGTTGATGATGGAAGTGAGTGAGCGAGTTCATGTGTGGGGGACTGTGTCAAAATTATGACTCAGCTGTTGAACTTTTGTTATCAGGTACTTAGTGCCGGTTGCAAAAAAGCCGGGTTATTTTCAATCATGATTAATTCCAGTAGATCAATCGTTTTGAAATGATCTTCTCTAATTTGGTTCATGTGAAATTAATCAGGATTAAAATTTGACCCGCTTTTTTGAACCGGGCCTTTGTGAGGGAAATTTTGCATTCCTCTGGGAATTAATCTCAATTTACTGTGATTAGATAGAACATTTCTGTATGAACTATGAATGTTATTATAATTTTTTCTTTCGTAATACATTTTTTATGCTTTTGTACTCCAGAGCGAAGCTCGGTCTCCGATATTTAGAGATAAAACTGAGAGAAAAGATATAAATAGCATGTAGAATAACACATTTTTCTTCTATCACCTTCTCTTTCTTCGTGGGTAAGTGGTAGAGTGGACATTACTGTCCAAACTTCGCCACGTCAACAAATAAAAAGGTCAATCTATTATTTTTCTTCTTCTAATGGAAATGAAGGAGAAGATAGGAGAAGGAAAAGATAGGTAAAGAAAGAGAAGAAGATGAGTGAAGAAGGAGAAGAAGTTGTGGAACAAGAAAAGGAAGAGGAAGAAGAAGATAGGAGATTGGGAAGGAAAAAGAAGATAGGGGATTGGGAAGGAAGAAGAAGATAGGAGATTGGGAAGGAACAAGAAGAAGAAAAGGAAGGAGATTGGCAATGGAAAAGGAGACAGACAATCGACATAGAGAGACAAAAGATAGATAACATTTATCTATAGTGAGGTCCACATGTCAGTGGAGGAAGATAGGAGATACGTTGCCGATCCTCTGTCTTGTCAATGCCTTCTATAGACGGAGGTAGCTGATACAGGTTTATTGATGTAATATTAACTGTTCATTCTCGTTTAAATAATCAATTATATTTTATTAAGCCAGAAACTATATTTTTCAATAGATTCATAATGAATTTTCATAATTAAAATAATGAAATATGTTGTTAATTAATATTATTACTTCTACATCAAATCAAATAATTTTTATTGGCCAAAAAAACAAAGCATTAGAAATTGTTGAAAGAATAAAATAGCAAAAAATGCATTGTTGAAAGACGATCTGGCAACAGAGCATAGCGATAAAGAGATAGCGCTATCAGCTTTGTTGAATGATGGACAAGGATAGCTATACCTTTGCAAATCAAACACTGCCATTATAACGTGGACCTCACTATCTTTTGAATATCACTTTTGAATGTAATTTAATTTTATTGGTTGAATAAAGCATTTATTATTATTATTACTATCGTGTAATGTGTTGAGATGAAAACGATAACAATGTTAATCGCTTGTTGAATTGCTTGCAATGTGTTGTCCGTGTCTTACTTGTATCCGAATGTGAGGTCGATCCAGTGATGCAGCCGCTGTGTGACGTGTGCACTCTCCAAGATGGCGCGGTGCTCGCTGACCAGGTCATCAGCTGATGCAGCCCAGCTGGGCACCTCAAGGTCAGGCAGATCTGGGTGCACTGACTGCAACACAAAACACACAACATTGATAAACAACCATAGTCAACCGCACGAAAATAGTCTGATGGAAATGGAACGGCTGGGTACTGTAAATCACCGGTAGCCTCTACTAGATAGTAGCATAGAGAAACAATAGCGTAAGTAGATATCCCATGATATAGGGCGTTTATGTCGCAACTTTTACTGTTATCTCAAGTCGATTACTATCGATTATTGTAGATTTTTACTGTTTTGGCCGGGTGAGAGTGTATGAACGGCACAATATGAGAGACTACCAGCGTCACACACCTTTTTGGGAAAGAAACACGTGGACTATCGGCTTGAAATAACAGTAAAAGTTGCGACATTATCGCCCTATACCTTGGGATATCTACTTAAGCTATTGTTTCTCTATGATAGTAGACGCTACTGGACCGCCGCAAAGTAGACCCACGCTAATCCACGAAAAGCAACCCACGCTGTGGGATGTTTTGTAAACCATTGCTATAGAACTATTCATAATGAACCAGCTGACAAGTGGATTATTCATTGCATGTATAGGGTGTTTCAGAGAAACAGGAAATTTTTAAAGTTAAATAATTTCAAGTAAAACAAATCTATAAATAACGTTTTTAATATCATTCAATAGTAAAAATAATGCCATTTTAGAATAAATAAAAAATATATCTATTTAAACTTACAAAATGGCACTACCGGCAAAGAAAACTTGTGCGCCGGCAGTGAGTTCGAACAACTAGGTACAGCAAACATGTCAATAGAAAGAAAAAGAGCTTATTCAAACCACTAGAATAAATAAAATTATGGAAACCTCAGGTCACATCTCAATACTTACAAACGATAAGACAAAGTAACAAAATCACAAGCAAATGACGAACTCAAAAAGACCAATTCAAGGAAGCCATGACAAATATTTTTTTTAAATTTATAATACCGTAACATTTATTTTTTGAAGATGAAATCTTGCAGGTATGTTCCTTTTCTACGCAAACATTTCTGTAGTCTCTTCATCACATTGTCCATGGTTTGACGTAACATTAAAACTGGAATTTGAAATCGCTTCTCGAATCTTGGTTTCAATTCTGCAACAACGGAAGAATTGAAAGCCAAGATTCGAGAAGCGATTTCAAATTCCAGTTGTAATGTTACGTCAAACCATGGACAATGTGATGAAGAGACTACAGGAATGTTGGCGTAGAAAAGGAATACACCTGCAAGAAAGTTACGGTATTATTTATTCTAAAATGGCATTATTTTTACTATCGAATGATATGAAAAACTTTATTTAAAGATTTGTTTTTCTTGAAATTATTTAACTTTCAAAATTCCCCGTTTCTCTGAAACACCCTGTATTACACAGATGTCTAGAGAAACCTAGCAATGGTTTACAAAACATCCCACGGCGTGGGTTGCTTTCCGTGGATTAGCGTGGGTCTACTATGCGGCGGGCCTAGGGGTACAAACACACTGAAAGCGGAGTAAAAACACTCCAAAAAAGGAACCAGCTTGTTCCAAAGTTTGACGCCACGCTCCGCTCTGCGAGTAGACGCTTACTCATTACTTATACTTAATAAGCGCTCGGGTCTAAATCGACTTTCTGAGTCACGATTTTATCTTCTAAACTCCGGGGTCTACAAAGTTCTCGACTTATTTGAGTCCAGGACTTTAATGTAGTAAACATGAGGGAAATGCACAATATTTTGCTGTTCTATTGTTGGCATTATAGCAAAACGAAAACAGCTGATTCCAGCGGGATAATTCAAATGAGCATGCTCTCCAAACTATTTTGTGAAAATACGTTTCGATTTCTTTGTAGGCCTATTCAAAGCAAAACCTAAGCTTTTGAAAGATGAACGAATAAACATTTTATTTTACTTTATGCTATTATTGATCATTGATCCTAACCCTCGACTGGGGTAAGGTTTAAATCTAAGTTCTAGACTTTGGAATAAAAATTTTGGAATATAATTTTGGAATAAAAATTTCATTAGGCTATTGAGTTTGAAAAAGAAACTGGAATAATAATTTATTTATTATTGTTATTGTAAAATCTGACAAAGCATTTATTGGAACGGTTCCACTTGTTATTCGTTCCGCTACTACGTAGACATCATGTCGTCATCATGTCTGTCTGTCTGCGCGCTGTGTCTTTTGTGCGTCTGCGCTGACCAGTGACGTCACAGTCGCGGTTCTTTGCCACTGCTCTGGTCAGCTGGTTTTCTATACTTCTATTCGTACCTTTTTCGTCGGATTGTTTGCCGTTGCAATTTTAATATTTGTGCTATTCGATTTTTTAGAATTTAATCTTGTCTTTAGGCATCTTACCTTTTAGATATTTGTTACTTTTTCACCATTCGGTTGCGAGCGCTTTGCCTACGTTTCTAACACATCCGGCAGCTTGCCTTTTTCATTGTAGCTTGCAACGTCTCCGGGTCTTTTCAATGGTGGATAGTCGAGTGTGCTTCCTGCGCTCGGTCTAAACCTTTCATCTGAATTCATCGGACTTACAAAACCTTTTTAAAGTGTGAATTATTCTTCAAATTAATTCGTTTGTTCTATTCTTTAGTGTGATTCAATTATTCATCGAGTTCTTCACTCAGTTACTCTGTTAAAATTGGATAAACTTTGTCTAAAATTGCAACCTCGTGTGAGCGTTTCATCGCTATTCATTTGATCTACAAAACGTTTTTAAAGTGTGAATTATTCTTCAAATTAATTCGTTTGTTCTATTCTTCAGTGTGATTCAATTATTCATCGAGTTCTTCACTCAGTTACTCTGTTAAAATTGGATAAACTTTGTCTAAAATTACAACCTCGTGTAAGCTTCAGTTGCCATTTTTCTACAATTGGCTTCACCTCCTGAACCTCAAACTTTCAAGTGCATCATCTCTACTGTTTGGAAATCAATCCAAAAATTCCACAATTTGAAGATCGGATTATTCGTTTGGAATTCTACTCGCTCCAGCCTACTTTTCCATTGGGGGATTCGCCTGCTGTAGTGGACGTTTCCATGCTTGTCATCGCATGGCCAGATCACTTCATCGCTTGCTGATGTCCTGTTCCTGTTGGTATTGCGGAGTCGTTGCCTGTCTGCCTGGCCGCATCTCCTCTTCAAAATTTTATTCAGGTTATGTAAATCGTTCTTTTCAATTTTCATTTACGTATGCATCACTATTGTTTAATTAATGTCTATCTTGACATTCTATTCACTGAGGCTACCGACGCCTACCTATTGTTTAGTTAATGTCTATCTTGACATTCATTTCACTGAGGCCATCGACGCCTATTTATTTATTGGATTTGACAGCTACCCTTGGCTTTACAAGTGATTTTCTGGCCATTGACGCCTACTAATTGTTTTATTAATGTCTATCTTGACATTCTATTCACTGAGGCTACCGACGCCTACCTATTGTTTAGTTAATGTCTATCTTGACATTCATTTCACTGAGGCCATCGACGCCTATTTATTTATTGGATTTGACAGATACCCTTGGCTTTACAAGTGATTCATTGAAGGCCACTGTCGCCTATTACTCGTTCTAATTGATGTCTGTCTTGACATTCAATTCATTGAAGGCCCATGTCGCCTATATTTACCTGGATAATCTTCATTATATTTATTAGCTACCCTTAGCTTTTAAGTGTTATTCTAAGGCCAGTGACGCCTATTAATTATTTAGTTAATGTCTATCTTGACATTCATTTCACTGAGGCCATCGACGCCTATTTATTTATTGGATTTGACAGCTACCCTTGGCTTTACAAGTGATTCATTGAAGGCCACTGTCGCCTATTACTCGTTCTAATTGATGTCTGTCCTGACATTCAAATCACTGAAGGCCTATGCCGCATATTTTTATACGTTACTTGCTGAGCATTTTTTTTACAGCTTATTGTCATTTTTAATCATCATTATTGTACCTTAGTAATAACTTTCATTATAGCACTCAATTTATATTCATTTCAGGTATCATTATTACTACCTTTGCATTTATTGTTAGGCTTCAATGGTCATTAATGTCATTGACCTAATTTCATTTAAATTTTGAAGTTATCTACATTATTTCACATGTTGTAATTTTCCCAAGATTTGACTCATTGTTTTGTATGTGGCCATCTGCCTATTATTATTTAAAGATTCAAAGACTTAACCTACTTACAATTGTCTTTTATGTGGCCATCTGCCTATTATTATTTTATTGATCTCAAATTATTTGATTCAATGTTTGTATGTGGCCACCTGCCTATTATTATTTTATTGATCCCAAAATATTTGACACAATTGTTTTTGTATGTGGCCATCTGCCTATTATTATCTTATTATTATTAAATCTTATCTTGTTGATTCATTTAGTCTTTTATTGGCGTACTTACCACAATTCAAGCTATCAGTATTTTTATGCACAGAATTCAAAGATTTATTTGTAGGTATTTATACCAACTATCATCCACAGTCCACTGCCCTGCCCTTGGATTCTGTCAGTTATATTAATATATGTTGAATATGACATTGATTAATAACATTCAGATTGGAATATAAATTCCAAGCCAATCCTTGTATTATTTTTCTTGAACATTCTTAGGTTATGTCACATTCGTAAAATAAGGTTAGTTTTTTACGCATTATTCTGATACAATTTTATTTTAAAATTATAAATTATGAATTTAGATGGACTAATCCAAATAATTTAGGTATTCCATGACATCTATTTGGATTTTCATCTACTTCAAAACAATAACTGAATTGTGTTTGCTCAGTTAAGTCTAGAACTTAGATTTAAACCCTACCCCAGTCGAGGGTTAAAAATTACGCTGTTTCAAGTTCTGGACTTGACGATTTTTAATAAATCCTTGACTCGGAAAGAGGCGAGAATCTAATTCAAGTCCTGGACTTATAAGCCCTTCACTCAGAAAGCGAAATTATAAACTCCAGGGTTTAAAGTACGTGATCTCTAAACTCTCCTGACTTTAAAAAAACATCTTTTGGAACAAATGACTGAAACTGTCCGGCCCTAGAACGATCACATGACAACCATCCCCCACCCATCCCACAAATACAAACCTTTAAACCTGTTATAGAATGAATTGTATATATATATATATAATATATATATATATATATATATATATATATATAATATATTATATAAACTCATGTTATTTTAATTATCCACTGCATACTGCTGTATATTACTGAAAGTTGATTACCCTGATCTACTTTCAGCCTACTTCATTTTATTAATCAATAATTTGATCTTATCTACCTATATAATTATTTTACTCTATCAATTTTCTGTTTTTTTCTCTTAAATATTTATATTAATTAAAACTTTTACAAAATTTCCATTAATAAATAAATCCTTAGTTTAATTAATTAAATTAACGTTTTGGTAGAGAGTTAGTGGGGAGGATATTTTTAATATTCTTTCCGAAGAATGGACATTGATATGTCTAAAGCTCCGCCAATTTATGTAGATGCATAACAATATAATTATCTATAGTTATTATATTACAAATTACTTTTTCATATCATATACAGTTCAATAATTATTTTCTTAGTCTATATTATGTAAATTCATCTATAATGTTGCTGTATTGTAAGCTATTGTATATAAGTGTATAAGCCAGTATATATTGTAATCTACATAAATAAAGTACTCAATCAATCAACTCCAGAGTCTATTTAAGTCCTCAACTACGTTAACGCTCTGACTCGGAAAGCCAATTTTCTGACTTTAGAGTTTAAAGCCAGTTAAAGTCTAGAACTTAGCTAAATCCCGAGCTCGGAAACCGGCCCTGAAAGTGCTAGTACACACCTTGAAGACGGTGGGATCAGTGAAGAACTCAGGTATGCACTCATCAGGTGTCCACTGTTGTAACCGCTGTATAGAGGAAGGATACTCAGCCGGCACCCATTGTGGCCTCACGTACTTCTGAAGCACAGCCTTGGGAGTCACTCGGCACAGGTAGACGTAGTATGTGATCTCTGAGAGCACGTCTGACACGTGGTGCGGCACCTGAAACATAGAGAAATAGCAATAATGTATATTGGAACAAAGATTTATTTTGAAATAAGATTGAAACACAATTACATATTAAACATAAATTATATTACGAAGAACACAAACAGAAACAGGAATAATACCAACTAATGACTTAAGAAGAAGAAGAAGAAAAAAAAGAAGGAAAAGAAGAAGAAGTCTCTACATAGTTAGCATTCTTCATAATTTACAACAGCTGTTATATAGCTATGGTGAATGTGATATTTTCGAGCTCAAAATTTAAGTGTTTTTATTCTTTATTTTGTGAATTTATAGTTTGTTTCATGTTTTTAAGAAACTTTTATTATTAATCCATCCAAATTTAAAATTGTTTGTTTTATTCTAATTTATATTTTAGATTGTGATTTGGTGTAGAAATTTGAATGGACATAACCTATAATATTTGGACAATTTAAAACTAAATTGAGAAATTGAAGAAGTTTTAGGCAATAGCCTGTTTTTTCTTTTCTGATTCTTGTATTTTTTTGCTAACCTTATAAATAAATAGTGATTCATTTCGAATTGTTAGCATTCTTCATAATGTAAATACGGTACCACCATTGTTCTCCATGAAATCAATACAAACACTTCTAAGTAAAAGTCACTGATTTAAAATAGCTTTCCGCCTGAATCAAGTAATAATTTCTTGTGTGGCATTATAGCCTAAACCTTGACTGCAGTGGCGCCATTTCACCAAACTGTTATGGTGGGGGGGGGGCAAAAACAAAGAGATATGAGGAGGGGGAAGGAATACCCCCAAAGGATAGAGGGTCCTGGGTTTTCCCCATAAATTAATAAATATTAAATCCAAGATGTTATTAAATGCATTTTGTGTAGTTGAGAAGTTGATATTGTGGTAATTATTCATATTGAATGAAGAAGACTAAGAAATTGTCAAAAAAAAAACACTGATTTATTGATAATTAGAAAGACCGGTTTCGGTTATTACACCATTGTCAATCTCTGATAAACCTGATTAAACCTGAACATTGTTTATCAGAGATTGACAATGGTGTAATAACCGAAACCGGTCTTTCTAATTACCAATAAATCAGTGGGTTTTTTGACAATTTCTTAGTCTTCTTCATTCAATATGTTATTAAATGCTTCATTTTTTTCCAGTTTTATACAAATGTGGTAGAAGTATCAATACAAACAAATACATTATTAGTTATTAAATCATGAAATATTTATTAGAAATATAGACCTACAGAGAGGCTCTAAAGTAGGAATACTCTGAAACAGATTTCTTAAAAATCATGGGAACAGATAAATTTTTCTTTTACAATAACAGTTTCAACAATTTCATTGGTGATCAATTCTAATTGGAAAATAACTTTCAGTTAGAAAGCTAAAGAAACTTCAAGCTGGTTCCATAATTTTCACCAACTCTGTACATACATTTTTGATTGTGCCCTTTCTTTTGCTTTTTCACTGTGACATCTTGCAACTTGGTAATTCTCACGATGAAATTTATGCAATAACTCACTTATTGCTCCCTCATCAATAATTGTACTCATTCTATTTTAATATATCACAGAAAAAATATACTCTTTATTACTCCGTACCCGTAGCCATACTTCCAAGGCAATTTTGCTACATTGTTGATACTGTAGGAGAAATTATACTACTGCTATTTTAAAAAAAGTATTAAATCAGTATGAGATTTTAAGGATTCGTGTAGATGGACCCGCATTTTCATTATTTATCTGATCCTGCCCCCCCTAAATGGCGCCCCTGCTTGACTGTAAGAAGATGAAGATCAAGTAATAAGTTACTACTTGTAGAGCCGCACCCTTGGGCGAGGCTACACCATTGTAGGCTCTCTTCGATCGTCTATCAAATCTTCAAAAACGAACGAAGCTGGCTCATCTGCTCTTATAGATTCTACTTTCTTCCTATTAGAGAGAGTTCATTATATTTTTCAAAACGAGCTTTTTATATCTCTTAATGCCAAGTCGCTGGCTAAGTGGCTTGTAAGTTTGACCACGTTGTTTTTGCCATGTGACCATTTGTGAATGTTCGGCTGGTCACTCGACAAAACTCGAAGCCATGGCAAGCGAAGGCCAATAAAGGCGAGCGCTGGCAAACAGCACACATCCACACTCTTGCGCTAGTCGTCATTTGTACGCATTGGGCGATAGTGTGGATGCCTCATGACTACTCCAAAACAAACCCAACAACGTCATTTATTGGGCAAGCGTAGCGAGCCTACTAAAGCTTTCAAGGAGAGCGAACAATCATACTACTATCAAATATTCTGAGCAATAAAGTTCTCAACTCACTGCCGGCGCATAAGTTGGCTCCTACTGGTAGTTACATATTGAAAAAATCTGGTGTGGCGCACTCACACAAATTTCCTTGCCGTTAAGAAAATTTATCACCTGACGCTAGTGTTCACGCGCATCTCAAGTCTACTATTCAAAGATCCAAGCCAGCTGGTGACAGGACAATAACGCTGAAGACACACGAAGTCTGCTATCTCTTCATAGTGAATCATTAATTTAATAGAATCAACAGTTTGCAATTGAATAATCACATTTTCCCGAATTTCGAGATTATTTCCATTTTTAGGTGAAAATGTTACTGAACATTAATTGTAGAGATTTTCATGCTCAATTTTTCCCACTTGGTTTTTTTTTGTTCAAATTGTATCTGAAGCCTGATAATTGGGAATCTAAAATCAAACTTTGCATAGATTGGGCGGAGCTCCTGGAATTTTTACAGATATGGGACTTGTGGCAGTTGATATAGGTTATCAATGACTATTTTAGGTATAAATTTGATCAAAATCGTTGGAGCCATTTTCGAGAAAATAGCGAAAACCCCTGTTTTTGACAACATTTTTGCCATTTTAGCCGCCATCTTGAATCGCATTAGATCGAAATTGTTTGTGTCGGATCCTTATAGTGTAAGGACCTTAAGTTCCAAATTTCAAGTCATTCCGTTGATTGGGAGATGAGATATCATGTACACAGACGCACATTCACTCATACACACACACACACACACACGCACGCACACACACACACACACACACACACACACACACACAACACACACACACACACACACACAGACCAATACCCAAAAACCCCTTTTTTGGACTCAGGGGACCTTGATACGTATAGAAATTTAGAAATTGGGGTACCTTATTTTTTTTCCGTACCTTAATTTTTTCGGAAAGCAATACTTTCCTTACCTATGGTAAAAGGGCAAGGAAAGTAAAAAAAATATAGATATACATTACTTTGACAAATGGAGAATTTGAATTTGAATAATTTGATCTCACCTGATTAGCACTAGCATTAGGAGGCAGATCGTAGGTGAGGTCTAGTTGTCTATCACCCTTGTTGAGCCGGAACTTGGACCGAGTGAGGTCACGCCAGTTGGCACCACTGCGAGACGTGAAGTCCGTCACCCACGGGAACACGTGGTGGCTACGGGGGTCACCGTACCTGAAACAGGCAACAAATATTTCGGACTTGAAATTTTGTGAGGTAAGGAGCTACAAGACTTAGGGTAACCGTCCACTGGAACCGTATTCAACCGATCTGTTCGGCAGTTGGATCGGACGAATCTGCCGGCCGTTAATTCGGCCGAATATGGTCGTCCATTGGAACCGTTCACGTCAGTCTAGTTGCCAATTATTGAATTAACTACTATCATCGCCTACTAAAGATCTACCATGACTCTGCTAAACTTAATACTTTTGTAAAAGAAGTAAGTTTGAATTTGAATAAGCTATCTAGAAACAAGTAACCCACAAATTGGTTAACCAATAACTAAAAATATTAATATAATTCAATGATAACTACCCTTGAAATTTATGATGTAGGTTAAAATTTGAATTGAAAAAATAAAATAACAAGTCTTTATTCGAAAAAAGTGATTATCAGTTGAATTATTAACGTTTATTGACGAAAAATTCCATTCAACATAGGGTTTTCAATGTAAACACGGGTTGAAGCTACGCTTTTGAACAGCTGATCACCTGATGGTTCTAGCCTTGTAGTTCCGTAAGCAACGCTACTATCATAGCCTTAGACCAGTTATAGAATAGACACGCTGAGAAGTCTAGCCTCTGAAGCCAACATCTACTGCCATATCACCCTATCGTGACGTCAGCATCAGATAGAAAACTTTTCTGCAGTTTGTTTACATTGTTATCCATAGCTGATTGTGTCTATTTCAGATGGAAGTAGATTATTATTTATGAAAATGGTGAGCTCCCGCTGAAATAGAAATAGAAAACAATGTAAACAAACTCTACAGAAGATTTCTATCGGATGCTGACGTCACGATTTGGCGATATGGCAGTAGATGTTGGCTTCATCGACTTTCAGTATGTATATACAATGGGCCGTGTCTATTCTATAACTGGTCTAAGATCATAGCCACCAAAATTTTTCATAAACAATGGTTATATTGAGATTTTGAAAATTGAATAAACAAATATCCACTAAATTAGTTATTCATTATTAAGCAATCTTTATTCACAGATTCCTTTGAACATCACGACGATGATATCTTTTGTCTCGCATATCCCACAATGGAACATGCTCTTGAACCAAACTTATCAACTTTTCATTGTCCATAGTTACAACTCTATATAAAACAGAACAAGTTCAAAAAACAAAAACAAACAAGACTGTGAAACAATTTTTAGCTTAGGAGCACTAGTTGTTGTCTCAGCTCGACTAGTTAGTTCGGCCGGATAGAGCCGGAAAATCCCATTCAATTCGGATCGAAAAATTGATCAGCCGTAGACGGCCGTATGAACCTGTATTAGTGGACGAGCATCTATTCCTTTCTTTGTTGGGGGATCGTTCGGTAGTTTTCGGCCGAGGCTGGTTCGGACGAAAGCGGTTCTAGTGGACGGTCCACCAAAGGGGGTTGGGATCCCCCAATCAGGGAACGTAGAACCCCTCGCCAATTATATTATATTCTTTTTAAAGCGAGCGAAGCGAGCCTATCATATTATATTTTTTAAAGCGAGCCTGTGTGCAGACTGCTCAACAACACATTTAGAATAGAATAGAATATTCATTTCCCCAAAAATACAAGATACAAATGACAAATGTAACTTAAATTTGACCTTACCTCCTTCCAGCCAGCTTATTCAAAGCAGTCAAATAGTCAAAGTTTGAGATTTGACCTCTGGCCCACGCCTCACACAGTTTACCCAGCTCCCCTCTCCGCCACTGCTCGCCAGCTGTCAGCTGATTGTCTCCATCCAACAGCTGATTGTCACCACCCAACAGCTGATTGTCACTCAGCGTCTGCGACTCGGTCAGCTGACTGCTGTCGTCTGGCGTCCGCTGCTGTGTCAGCTGATCGTCCTTGCCGCCCAGCTGATCAGCTGTTGTTGTAGCTGAGGGTGCGTTGTAGATGTTGGCTGACAGTCTAGGCATAACCTGGAATTCGTGTCAAAATATTAGCATAATGGATAATCTGTATTCAGTACTATCATAGGGAAAAGATAGTAAATAGCATAAATGTCCGAAACATGTTGTGATAAAATATTTCTAAAAGGGTACTGAGATTTTTATTTTTCTTTATATTTATATTACAAGTAGCCCTATACAGAAAAGAGGAAAAGATAGTATACGAAGATATTCCATGGTATAGGTCGTCTATGTTTCAAATTTCAAGCCGATTTTTGTTAACTCAAGCCGATTTCTGTCGACTACTGTCTACTATTACTGTGTTGTTGGAGTGAGAGTGTAAGAAGGGCACAGTATGAGAGACTACCAGCGTCACATAGCTTCACCAAAAACAACTACTAGGACTATCGGCTTGAGTTAACATTGAAACGCCCTATACCATGGGATATCTTCTTATGCTATCTTGTTTCTAATGAACAAGTATTGGTGATCTCTCCCAAAACGAAACCATTGTATTGAATGTAATCATAGAGTAAAGATAGCATAAGAGCATTGTCACGTAGTTATAAACATGTATTGGTGATGTCTCCCAGAACGAAATCATTGTATTGAATGAAACCATACCTGTATCCATAGATTATCCGATATAAGTATGTCGGACAGGGTGATGTATCCCAAAACGAGACCATTGTCATGTACTTATAAACAAGTTATTAGCGACAAGTAATTGATGATGTCTCCCAAAACGAAACCATTGTCATGATTTAAACAAGTTATTAGCGATAACTCCCAAAACGAGACCACTGTTATGTATTAAGATGGGCCGTCCACTGGAACCGATTTCGTCCGAACTAGCATCGGCCGAAAACTACCGAACGATCCCCCAACAAAGAAAGCTGTAGATGCTCGTCCATTGCAACAGGTTCATACGTCCGTGCACGGCCATCTCCGGCCGATCAAGATTTTGGTTCGAATTGAATGGGGGAGTTTCCTGCTCTATCTGGCCGAAGTCGAGCTGAGACATCATCCTAACCTCAAAATTGTTTCACAGTCTTGTCTGTATTTTTTACTTTCCTTGCCCTATAACCATAGGTAAGGAAAGTATTGCTTTCCGAAAAAATCTGGTGTGGTACACTCACACAACTTTCCTTGCTCATTGAACTGTAAGCCTCATTCTTAGACAAGAATAATTTAGGGCAATAACATAATGACTACAGGCGGAAAAATATTTACAACTACAATCAGACTACTGTGTATGTGTATAATTATAAATATAATTGTTTTCAGAGTACTTTTTCCTTTGTGTAAATTGTGAAATTCGATTATTTTTTTTAAAAGTCGTCAAAACAGCTGCTCTACAGATGAATTATCTCGACTATGAGTGTGTTCTTTTTATAAACTGCTCTACCTACCTACCTCATGCACCAGAAGGAGGCTACAAAGTCCATTTCTCAAGGATGGGGTGGACCCCCCATTAGTTTCCCAGGAAAAAGACTCATGCCAGTTGATAGAGCTGATGAGTTCATACAGGGTATGAATATGAAAAAAATCGGTCAAGTAATTTTTGAGAAAATCGTGAAAAACATGGTTTTTTGGTAATTATCTGCCATTTTTCTCAAGAATATTACGGAGCTCCTGGAATCTTCATAGAAATGAGACTCATGTCAGTTGATAGGGCTTATAAATAGCTATCTATGGTATAAATTTGAAGGAAATCGTTGAAGCCGTTTTCGAGAAAACCGTGAAAAACCTGGTTTTTTAGTCATTATCCGCCATTTTTCTCAAGAATATTACGGAGCTCCTGAAATTTTCCCAGAAATGAGACTTATGTCAGTTGATAGGGCTTGCTTATAAATAGCTATCCATGGTATAAATTTGAAGAAAATCGTTAGAACCGTTTTTGAGAAAAACGTGAAAAACATGGTTTTTTAGTAATTATCCGCCATTTTTTCCGCCATCTTGAATTGAATTTTATTGAATTTCTTATTGTAGGATCCTTATGGTATAAGGACCTTAAGTTTAAAATTTCAAGTCAATCGGTTAATTAGGAATGGAGTTATCGTGTTCACAGACAAACACACACACACACACACACACACAGACCAACACCCAAAAATCATGTTTTTGGACTCAGGGGACCTTGAAACGTATAGAAAACTTGAAATTAGGGTACCTTAATTTTTTTGGAAAGCAATACTTTCCTTGGGAACGCGCCAACCATTCTCCCCGACAACTGTTCTCCCCGACAGCCGATCACCTTTTCAAACCAGTTTTTAGGGTATCGGTTGTCGCCGGTCAACGCCGTCAACCGTTCTCCTTTTCGAGCAGGTTTCAGTAGGGGATCGGATGTCGGGGAGAACAGTTGTCGGAAGCGCTCGAGGAGAACGGTTGTCGGGAACGCTTCCGACAGACGTTCTCCTTCTTTTCAGTAGGAGAACGGATGTCGGGGAGAATGGTTGTCGGAAGCGCTCGAGGAGATCAGTTGTCAGGAACGCTCCCGACAAACGTTCCCCTCACCACATCACATGAAATCACCATTCTGGCTGGCTCTCTCCTTGAAACTTGAAAATGAAGTCACATGAATCCTATGTATCATGCTATTAAACCAGATTACTAGATACTGTACTATACAACTAGTTCTGATACTATACAACTAGTTCTGATATTCTGATCGTCTTTGTTAAGTTCTGATATTCTGATCATCTTTGTTAAGTCTATATTCAAATTAATATTCTTGTGCAATGTCAATGCACATTACTTCAAAGTTCTGAAATGGTTTGGAATTAATATATATGGAATGAAATGCCCAATAGGGGATCAGATGTCGGGGAGAACAGTTGTCGGAAGCGCTCGAGGAGAACGGTTGTCGGGAATGCTTCCGACAGACGTTCTCCTTTTTTTCAGTAGGAGAACGGATGTCGGGGAGAACGGTTGTCGGAAGCGCTCGAGGAGAACGGTTGTCGGGAACGCTTCCGACAGACGTTCTCCTTCTTTTCAGTAGGAGAACGGATGTCGGGGAGAATGGTTGTCGGCATTGGCATATTTTCAGCAGGGTATTGGCTGTCGCCTACGGTCAAAATCAAGAGGAGAATGGTTGTCGGGGAGAACGGTTGTCAGCGACCCCTTTCCTTACCTATGGTAATAGGGCAAGGAAAGTAAAAATTAAGGTACCCCAATTTGTAGATTTCTATACGTTTCGAGGTCCCCTGAGTCCAAAAAAGTGGTTTTTGGGTATTGGTCTGTATGTGTATGTATGTGTGTGTGTGTGTGTGTGTGTGTGTTGTGTGTGTGTGTGTGTGTGTGTGTGGTGTGTGTGTGTGTGTGTGTGTGTGTGTGTGTGTGTGTGGTGTGTGTGTGTGTGTGTGTGTGTGTGTGTGTGTGTGTGTGTGGTGTGTGTGTGTGTGTGTGTGTGTGTGTATGAGTGTATGTGCGTCTGTGTACACGATATCTCATCTCCCAATTAACGGAATGACTTGAAATTTGGAACTTAAGGTCCTTCCTCTATAAGGATCCGACACGAACAATTTCGATCAAATGCAATTCAAGATGGCGCCTAAAATGGCGAAAATGTTGTAAAAAACAGGGTTTTTCGCGATTTTCTCGAAAATGGCTCCAACGATTTTGATCAAATTCATACCTAAAATAGTCATTGTTAAGCTCTATCAACTGCCACAAGTCCCATATCTGTAAAAATTACAGGAGCTCCGCCCCATCTAGGTAAAGTTTGATTTTAGATTCCCAATTATCAGGCTTCAGATAGAATTTAAACAAAAAATTCCAAATGGAAAAGAATGAGCATGAAAATCTCTACAATTAATGTTAAGTAACATTTTCACCTAAAATTGAAAATAAGCTCGAAATTCGAGAAAATGTTATTATTTCAATTGCAAACTGTTGGCAACTGTTGATTCTATTAAATCATTCACTATGAAGAGATAGCAGACAACGTGTGTCTCCAGCGTTATAGTCCTGTCACCAGCTGGCTTAGATCTTTGAATAGTAGACTTGAGATGCGCGGGAACACTAGCGTCAGGTGATAAATTTTCATAACGGCAAGGAAAGTTGTGTGAGTGCGCCACACCAGATTTTTTAACTTGTTCTGTTTTATAAAGTTTTAACTATGGACAATGAAAAGTTGATAAGTTTGGTTCGAGAGCATGTTCCATTGTGGGAACAAAAGATAAAAGATATCATCGTCGTGATGTTCAAAGGAGTCTGTAGACAAATATTACTGAACAAATAGGATCTGAAGGTAGGATTATTGTAATGAATAACTAATTCAGTGGATATTTTTGTTTATTCAATTTTAAAAATCTCAATATAATCATTGTTTATGAAAAATGTTGGTGGCTATGATAGTAGTTAATTCAATAATTGGCAACTACACTGACGTAAACGGTTCCAATGGACGACCATATTCGGCCGAATTAACGGCCGGCAGATTCGTCCGATCCAACGGCCGAACGGATCGGTTGAATACGGTTCCAGTGGACGGTTACCCTTAAACAAGTTATAAAGTTGAAACCATACCTGTATCCACAGATTATCCGATATAAGTATGTCGGACAGAGTAATGTCTCCCAGAACGAGACCATTGTCATGCAGTTGTCTCATAAGCCGTAACAGCTGGTAGATTATGAACAGAGGCTTGGAATATCCACCGGACAAAACGGCCGGACTGAATCTAACGCAGTCGAGCAGTGAGTGTTCGTATTCCAACTCCTGAAACACGAGAATTGGTCATTAATATCATGAATAAATCATAAATATTCATTCAATTCAACTAGTAGTTCTGTGAACAGTAGACCTCATGCAGTATTCTCATCTACAAGTACCTGATTGAAACTATAGACCTTATGGAAATACAGCAATAGACTGGCTTCTCCACACATCTGTGTAATCACTTGTCAGCTGATTTATGATGAATAATTCTATAGTCTGATTTTTACTCTAATATTGACGTACGAAGGACGCCTTTTTATTTATTGACCAAGCGAAGTGAGGTCTAATATTCAAGTCGACTGTTTGACATTTCTCTTAATGTTTAAATGTTTATATGTTGCGCATTTACGGCGAAACGCGGGTAATAGATTTTCATGATATTTGACAGGTATGTTCCTTTTTAAATTGCGCGTCGACGTATATACAAGGTTTTTGGAAATTTTGCATTTCAAGGATAATATGAAAGGATAAAGGAGCCTCCTTCATACGTCAATATTAGAGTGAAAATCAGACTATAGAATTATTCATCATAAATCAGCTGTCGAGTTGACTATAAATTGCATGCCATGACGCATGCAATTCAATATCTCAATGTAACTTGGTAAAAAATTAGCAGCTGTGTAGACTATAAATTGCATGCCTCATTGAATGCAATTTTTATGCACTATTAAATAGGATGCAAAGAACTTATAACAGCTCGTCTGGGCGCCTGGTTTTCTCGCCCTAAATTCCAGAAAGCGTTATATGATAATTAAATCTTGTGTAAGCATGATCTGATCAAATAAATAGTTAGTGTATCAGTGTGGATGTGCTTATGGTTTGGGACGTCGTTATAACTGCGCGAGGTCTACTGTTCACAGAACTACTAGTATTAAATTATAAATTCCTTTTTCCTTTTATATTATCCCTGAAATGAAAAATTTCCAAAAACCTTGTATATACGTCGACGCGCAATTAAAAAAGGAACATACCTGTCAAATTTCATGAAAATCTATTACCGCGTTTCGCCGTAAATGCGAAACATATAAACATTTAAACATTAAGAGAAATGCCAAACCGTCGACTTAAATCTTAGACCTCACTTCGCTCGGTCAACAAGGACTCATCAATTCCTGCGATATTGTAGTGAGGTCCACGTTATAATGGCAGTATTTGATTAACATTGGTGTTGCTATCCTTGTCTATCATTCGACAAAGCAGATAACGCTATCTTTTTATAACTCTGCAACATTGCTAGATCGGGTTTCAACAATATAGAAATATAATTAAATAACAAAACATTCAATTTCAATTATGACAATTTATTATTTGATCATCGAAAAAAATATTTTCTTGACGAATAAAATCTAATTATTGATCATTTTCAACAAGAATTAACAGTTGATATATTTCATGAGATAAACCAGTTTCAGCTATCCTGCTATAGAAGGCAGTGACAAGGCAGAGAACCGCTGTTCTCATTGACCGAGCGAGGTGAGGTCTAAGATTCAAGTCGACGGTTTGGCATTTCTTTTAATGTTTGAATGTTTATATGTTGCACATTTACGGCGAAACGCGGTAATAGATTTTCATGAAATTTGACAGGTATGTTCCTTTTTTAATTGCGCGTCGACGTATATACAAGGTTTTTGGAAATTTTGCATTTCAAGGATAATATAAAAGGAAAAAAGAGCCTTCTTCATACGCCAATATTAGAGTAAAAATCAGACTATAGAATTATTCATCATAAATCAGCTGACAAGTGATTACACAGATGTGTGGAGAAGCCAGTCTATTGCTGTATTTCCATAAGGTCCATAGTTTCAATCAGGTACTTGTGGATAAGAATACTGCGTGAGGTCTACTGTTCACAGAACTACTAGTATCTTTCTCCACTGCCATTATAACGTGGACCTCACTCTGGGAAAACTATATTTATTATGAATGCATTATAACTAACCTGTATAATAAGAAAATTGCGATCAGTCTCCAGTGTAATAAGAGCGGGTAGCAGATTTGGGTGGGGTTCGAACCCACTGTTAGGTTCCAGCTGTTCTGCGGTGACGTTACTATTAAGGGTTATGATTGGACAACCATAGGCTCTGCTTATAACCTCACGTAGAACCTCACCGCAATCGATTAGGTTTATTTTGCACTGACGGTCCTGCAATTTGCCATTGAATGACGAATCTGGAAAAATAACATATTTTGTGAATTGTTGGAGTATTTCACAAAGTTTGTGTTTAAGACGCTTAGTGCCAGTTGCAGAAAAGCCGGTTGAATTTTAATTGTGATCAATTCCACGAGAACCAATCAGAGAAGCCGTCTTTTCAGAAAACCCTTTTCTGATTGGTTCTCGTGAAATTAATCAAGATTAGAATTTAGCCGGCTTTTGTGCAACCGGGCCATAGATTAGAAATCGATTTGATAATCTTTTTTTTTGTGTAGTTGAGAAGTTGATATTGTGGTAATTATCCATAATGAATGAAAAAGACTAAGAAATTGACAAAAACCACAGATTTATTGATACTTAGAAAGACCGGTTTCGGTTATTACACCATTGTCAATCTCTGATAAACTCAGGGATTGACAATGGTGTAATAACCGAAACCGGTCTTTCTAAGTATCAATAAATCTGTGGTTTTTGTCAATTTTCTAGTCGTTTTCATTCAATATGGATAATTACCACAATATCAACTTCTCAACTACACAAAAAGCAACATAATTATATGTTCTTTCGTATCTTCTCAAAAGCAACGTGTTGCGTCCGAAAAGACACACAAGGAGCTTTAATAATATCTACACGAGCAACAGATATGTTCTTTTGTATCTTCTCAGAAGCAACGTGTTGCATCCGATAAGATGAGTTCCTCATAATAAAATAAAAGTTCCTGGGCAGTCATGCCCTTGACCAATAGTAGTACTCGCCTACTAGTATAAATTCTGCTGCTCTTGTATTTAGTTATAGTTTATCAGAGATTGACAATGGAGTACTAACCGAAACCGGTCTTTCTAAGTATCAATAAATCTGTGGTTTTTGACAATTTCTTAGTATTTTTCATTCGATTTGATAATCAATTCATTATTAGAAAACAACTACTAACCTATTGAGTTCAGGTACGCAATTTCCAAACTATTCAAAGATAGGAGTTTTTATTCAATTGAGGAGATGTTGGCAGCTGATATTTCATGTTAATATTTGACGTCTATTATAATATTAAATGAAAAAGACTAAGAAATTGTCAAAAACCACAGATTTATTGATACTTAGAAAGACCGGTTTCGGTTATTACACCATTGTCAATCTCTGATAAACTGTTTAAACGACAATTTCTTAGTCTTTTTCATTCGATTTGATAATCAATTCATTATTAGAAAACAACTACTAACCTATTGCGTTCAGGTACGCAATTTTCAAACTATTCAAAGATATGGCTTTTTATTCAATTGAGGAGATGTTGGCAGCTGATATTTCATGTTAATATTTGACGTCTATTATAATATTGTTATTGCCAATTAAAAAATATGACTGTATATAACTGTGAAGAAACTAAGTACCGGAGCTGTTGGCTGGGATAGTATTTCTCTGTTTTGAGTATGTGAAATGTATGTATATGTTTACCTGATGACTTTGTCAATAACATGTATTTGTTCACGGCAATAAAAACATTTTGAATTTGAATTTGAACCTACCTATCCTTCTCAGTGATAACAAAGAGACAAGACTGTATGAGAAGATATCCCATGGTTAAGGTCGTTTATGTTCCAAATTCCAAGCAGATTTTTTGTTAACTCAAACCTATTACTAGCGACTACTGTCTGCTATTAGTGTGTTGTTGGGAGTGTGAGAGTGTAAGAACGGCACAGTATGAGAGACTACCATCGTCACATAGCTTCACCAAAAAAACTACTAGGACTATCGTCTTGAGTTAACAGTGAAAATTGGAACATGCACGCACTATACCATGGGATATCTTCTTGGGCTATCTTTTCTATATGGTAGTAGCTAACTATAATAAGATTCTCGTTATACATTTAGAAGAAAAGCAGTTTATTATAGTTAGCTACCACCATAGAGAAAAGATAGCATAAGAAGATATGCCATGGTCAGGACGTTCATGTTCCAAATTTCACTGTTAACTGAAGCCGATAGTCCAAGTAGTTATTTTTGGTGAAGCTATGTGACGTTGGTAGTCTCTCATACTGTGCCATTCTTACACTCTCATTCCAACAAAACAGTAATAATAGACAGTAAACGATAGTAATCAGCTTGAGTTAAGAGAGAATCGGCTTGAAATTTAGAACATTAACGCCCTATAGCCTTAACAATACAAATCAATTTTATTTCCATTAATATACAAATAAACAATCAATAAAATGTACATAATATTCAAAATACAATATATGAAATTTACTACAAATGTAAATAAATAAATTACATTTTTTTCGGAAATTATCCTAGTCAACTATGGGAAAACCCATGTTCTAGAGCAGGTGTCCTATACAATGGGATATATTCTTATGCTATCTTTCCTGTATGATATTGTTCAGTTTTTATTCTAATGGTGAGGAAAGTCACATCAACTATTAAAAATTATTAATGAGAATATAGTCACAAACTTAATCCAATTGTAAGTATATGGTTGGAAAGAGGAAGAAATTTCCAATAAGATTCATAAAACTTGGTCCTTTGAAGTTTTTGGCTTTGAACTCGACGAATTTACTTATGTCAACTTTGGGCGCTCATAGAACGTTCATAAACGTCAAACAAAGGAATAAATTACATGGATCTTATTGGATATTTCTTCCTTTTTCCAACTATATCTTTAGAATCAGATTTTGACTTATAGTTTCCTAGTTATCGACGTTTTTGAAGAATATCGAAAAATCTATATACCATATCTCAAAAGCTAAGGTCGATAAAAATCTGATGTGGCGCACTCACGCAACTTTCCTTGCTGTTATGAAAATTGATCAGCTGACGCTAGTGTTCACGCGCATCTCAAGTCTACTATTCTAAGATCTTAGCCAGCTGGTGATAGGACAATAGCACTGCAGACACACGAAGTCTGCTATCTATTCATAGAGAATAATTTAATAGAATCAACAGTTGCCAACAGTTTGCAATTGGATAATCACATTTTCTCGAATTTCGAGCTTATTTTCAATTTTAGGTGAAAATGTTACTGGACATTAATTGTAGAGATTTCCATACTCAATCTTTTCCACTTGGAATTTTTCGTTTAAATCGTATCTGAAGTCTGATAATTGGGAATCTAAAATCAAACTTTGCATAGATGGAGCGGAGCTCCAAAAGAAACGTTTACAGATATGGGACTTGTGGCAGTTGATACAGCTTATCAATGACTATATTAGGTAAGAATTTGATCAAAATCGTTGGAGCCGTTTTCGAGAAAATCGCGAAAAAACCCTGTTTTCGTCATTTTAGTCGCCATCTTGAATTGCATTTGATCGAAATTGTTCGTGTAGGATCCTATATGTAAGGACCTTAAGTTCCAAATTTCAAGTCATTCTTTTAATTGGGAGATGAGATCGTGTACACAGACGCACATACACTCATACACACACACACACCACACACCACACACACACACACACACACACACACACACACACACACACACACACACACCAATACCCAAAAACCACTTTTTGGACTCAGGGGAACTTGAAACGTATAGAAATTTACAAATTGGGGTACCTTAATTTTTTTTGGAAAGCAATAGGCCCAATTTCCTTACCTGTGGTAATAGGGCAAGAAAAGTAAAAACTTTTACTGGACATTTTTTGTTGCAAATTTCATGTAGAATCTATGGTCTTCCACTGTTACAACTTTTGTGTGACAGCCTTTATAAGTGTAGCCGGGTCTATAGAATTTAGGTGACCTGCGAACCACTTACTCGAGTACTTTTTGTAGGCCTCCTTCCAGATATTCTTATAGTTAGTTTGTGCCACATAGCTGCAGGTCTGAGAAAAGGTTAACTGAACATCAGGTTTAGCTCCGACCTGGCTCTAGGCAGAGGGATCACAGTTTTATTTGGCTTATCTATCACCTGCAAATCATAGAGGAAATGTGATAAATATTAACAAACACTAAAATATAAAATGGAGAAACTCTTTATTTTATAATATTTTTATTAAAAAAAAATTATAGGAAACGTATTTGTTGCTAGAAAGAGAGGCGAATAAGATTGACTTGATAGTGAATGAAAGAAAAATGAGGTATATGAAAATATCAAGTAGTCAAGCAAGAAGAGTTCCACAAAACCTCCGAATTGGAAATAAAATCTTTCAAGGTGTAAGGAACTTCAGCTACTTGGGGGTTGAACTAAATAACGAGAACAAGATGGGTTACAACATAAAGCAAAGAGTATTGGCTGGAAATAGAGCATACTTCAGTAACATGAAACTTTTGAAGAACAGGCTCATATGTAGAAACACGAAACTTAAAAGATATGAGAGCCTAATTCGACCTGTTGTAACGTACGGCTGTGAATCTTGGACGTTAACAAAGGAAGACAAAACCATTTAGGCGTTTTTGAAAGGAAAATCCTAAGAAAGATTTATGGTCCAGTTAAAGAAGGAGAGGAGTGGAGGAGAAGAACTAATTCAGAGCTCGAGGCATTGATAAAAGGCCGAAATATTGTAAAATTTATAAAGGCACATCGGCTTAGATGGTTTGGACATATCTGTAGAATGAACGAAACAGAATGCCTTAAATAATATTCAAGGAGAGGCTACATTCAAGAAGAAAGATAGGAAGGCCGAGAATAAGATGGGAAGATGAAGTGAGAGACGATCTCCAAAAAAATGGGATATAGAGGATGGAGACAATTAACAGAGGACCGAGAAGCGTGGAAAGCTGTAGTGGAGGCGGCCAAAGCTCATATTGGGCTGTAGTGCTGAAAAAAAAATTTATTCTTACAATAAGTGCATAATGTGAGATAAGAAAAGATAACATTTTTATTCAACACAGTACATTTTACAATCTACAGTTGATAACGTCAAAACAATGTCAGGTCTTAATAAGTAAGGCTCAACTCACACTTACGCGACTCAGGTCGAGAAGAGACTCGACTCTAGTCGAGAGCATGTGTTTTCAAATGGTGACGTCGCGCAGACTAGAGTCGACTGGTCTGAGTGTCACCATTTGGAAACACATGCTCTCGACTAGAATCGAGTCTCTTCTCGATGCAGCATGTGTTTTCAAATGGTGACACTCAGACCAGTCGACTCTAGTCTCCGCGACCTCACGACTGTGAGACTGAGTCGAGCGTCGACTCGACATGTTGGTCGAGCCTCAACTTGAATTGCATTTTTAATGAAAGTGAGGTTATTTTTGATGGAAGTGATGTTTTATTATTTTAGATAAGACAATGGCCCAAATGAATAGAACCAGAGCAAACGCTCATGAGCAAGAGCATGGAGCATAAGGTTTTGCTCATGAGCAAAAGGTAGAAGCAAAAGCATTTGCTCATTTTTATATGAATAAGCTTTACCTTATGCTCCTGAATTCTGGAGCAAATGCTCACTTATTTTGAAGATTTTTCATCAGATGATTCGCTTTTGTAGCCTTACTTTGTTTTTATAGCTCACGGAAGCGCTAAATATGCACGTAGGGGGTACCGCTTGTGTTTGCGTCGTCTGCTGTTTTCTATTTTTATGATTAAAGTTTTAGGTTAGTTGAGTTTAGAATTTTGAAAAAATAGCGTGAAAAAATGTCATCTCTATAATAATCTTCAACATATTCTTATAATATCAATAGACTTCTTATAATCGTCTACACTCTCATCTTCTTAAATCCTCATCTCCTATTTTGTGATGGGTATCTTTATATCAGGTAGCTAGATATCTTTTGTACGGTATTTATTCTTTTGTAGGAATAATGGTGATATATATCATGGTTGAACCTAAAAAGAGTTTTATAGTTCTCAACTATTGGTTGTGATAGTATCTGGTATAGTTTCCTCTTCCTCATACGAATTAGTTGATCCATTTTACTATGAGCAAAAGGTGATAAGCTGCTCTGGACTAGACTCACCTTTTTTGAAGCATTTGCTTCAAAAGTTGAGCAAATGCTCTAGTTTATTCATAAAATTTTGAGTAAGCTATTAGCTTTTACTTTTGAGCAAATTCTCAAACTATTTTTTTGATGAGCATGAGCTAAAGGTTTTGCTCACGTTTATTCATAGAAAATAAAGCAAATGCTCCATATTTTAGAAGTATAAGCAAATGCTCAACTTTATTCATATGGTTCAATATATTCATAATAATTATTATAAAATTTGTTACATGCTAAGCAGTGTCGAATTAGATCTTATATTTTTAATAAAGTAAGGTTGGAAAATGGTGTAGCATGGAACTGAATTAGTGACAATGAGCAAGAAAGTTGTAAGATCGAGAGACTGGAGTATCCTCGACTGGAGTCGTACGATTTGAGTTGAAGTAGTTTGAGTTGAGCCTAAATCGTCATATAAGTGCAGAAATTAGAATGGTAGGTAGATATTGAAGGTCATCGCTCACCCAGCTACGTTTAACTCTTAGACCAGTTATAGAATAGACACGCTGGAAAGTCTAGCCTCTGATGCCAACATCTACTGCCATATCACCATATCGTGACGTCAGCATCAGATAGAAAACTTTTCTGCAGTTTGCTTACATTGTTTTCTATCCGATGCTGACGTCAAGATATGGTGATATGTCAGTAGATGTTGGCTTCATCAACTTTCAGTATGAAAATACAATGGGCCGTGTCTATTCTATAACTGGTCTAAGGTTTAGCTAGAAATACGTCTTCGAAAGACGTAGCTGGCCCATCTCCCAATGTTGTATGCTGAAGTGAACGGGACAGATTCGAAGCTTGCATTTAACATTGGGAGATAGGACTTCTACATCTCCCGAATACTTATTTCTAGCTAAACGTAGCTGAGTGTGTGATGACCTTAAAAAACACAACAATATGGAATCAATCCGATGTCTAATCCACACTCTCACCAAGTAGGTAAGCTTGGCCATGTTGGTCTTGCCATGCACACTGCAATGTGTCCATTTGTGGATGCTCGGCTGGCCACTCGCCTTCGCTCGACGAAAATCGGAGCGATGACAAGCCAAGGCCAGTGAAGGCGAGCGCTGGCAAACCACCCATCCACACTCTCGTGTTCGTCGTCATTTGTACCCACTTGGCGAGAGTGTGGATGCGGCATAAAGCAATTTAAACCAATTTTTGTTGTTAAATAAAACGACTATCAGTCAAGTATCTTCAATAAATGAATTTATCCACTGTAAGCAAGTAAATGAATATTTATTTATTGAAGAAATTTGACTGTTAGTCGTTCTATTTAATTGACCGAGCGAAGTGAGGTCAAAGATTCAAGTCGACGGTTTGGCATTTCTCTTAATGTTCAAATGTTTATATGTTGTGCATTTACGGCGAAACGCGGTAATAGATTTTCATGAAATTTGACAGGTATGTCCCTTTTTAAATTGCGCGTCGACGTATATACGTATATACGTATTTTTAGGAAATTTTGCCTTTCAAGGATAATATGAAAGGAAAAAGGAGCCTCCTTTATACACCAATATTGGAGTAAAAATCAGACTATAAAATTATTTATCATAAATCAGCTGTTTAGTGGACTATAATACTACCCGTTCAAAAACATCGAACATCTTGAAAATGATTGTATCTTTCCATCAACGTTGTAGACAGTTGCAGCCAGACCTGATAACAGCGCTCACACTCACATTCCGGGACGACACGTCACGGTACGATAGGACAGAAAGCTCTATGTTTATTTAGGATTTTTTCTATCCACTCCCGTAATTCGGATGGACACGTTAATTCGTCGGTCCGGGCGGTCTAAAAGCAGTCTTTAGGTCATGTCAGAGGCCAGAAATTGATCAGGTGCGACCAGACTTGCAAACTTTAAACTAGTCAAACTTCAATAGGATGAGTCCAAGAAAAAATGATGATAATGACAAAGAAAATGAAGGACTCTCAACACAAGACGCCCTGCTAAAACTAAGTAGTGGAATTTCAAGCAAGTAAGTAGAAATACAAGATCTTCTCAAATGTCCTCTATGAGTAACTGAAACCTCATACTGATGGGAAAATAGGAAACTACCAGGCAGGGTTTCGTGCAGGAAGATCCACAGTGGACCAAATATTCTGCTTGCGACTTCTAATGGAGAAGACGTTGGAGTACAATATCAACTCTTTCCATATGTTTGTGGATTTTAATGCTGCATATGACAGTGGAAAAAGGCAGAAACTGTATGATGAGCTTGAAATACCTTATAAACTTATAAGGCTTGTTAAAATGACTATGAGTGCAGTCCAATGCCAGGTAAAAGTACAGAATCTTCTATCGGATCCATTTCAGTCTTACAATGGTCTTAGGCAGGGTGATGCTTTAGCATGTCTGCTTTTCAATGTGGCATTGGAGAAAGTAATACGAGACTCCAAAATTGACACTAGAGGAATCCTGCTTAATAAGACAATTCAATTACTGGCTTATGCTGACGACATTGACATTGCAGCCAGATCAGTCCCCTATATGATGGAGGCATATAATAGCATGAGAGGAGCAGCAAATAGTATGGGACTGATTGTAAACAAGCAGAAAACAAAGATCATGGTCTCATCAAGGTCCAATGCTGCTCAGTGTGACCTGATAGCTAATTGTGGTTTGGAGGTGGTTGATGAGTTCGTCCACCTTGGGTCTTCAGTAAACTCAACAAATGAAACAACACATGAGATCAGGCGAAGAATCCTACTTGCAAATAGGACATACTTCAGTTTAGCCAAACACATCAGATCAAGGAATTTGAGCCGAGAAACAAAGATAAGAATCTACCGCTCACTGATTCTGCCTGTGCTGACCTAAGCCAGTGAGGCATGGACCCTAACAAAACTGGATGAGAATATGATCAACGTTTTCGAACGAAAAATTCTACGCCGAATTTTTGGTGGTGTGCAAATTGATGGAGTGTGGCACAGAAGAAAGAATAGGGATCTGTATGATATGTACGGCCACAAAAAATGTCACGTTTTTTGGAAAAAATGTCACGTTTTTTGGAAAAAATGTCACGTTTTTAGCACTGGCTATTATCAGAGTAGGGATACTCAGGTGGGCAGGCCATGTTGAAAGAGCTGATGACTCATATCCGCCTAAAAGAATCATGAATTACAACATGGAAGAAAGAAGACGCCCTGGTCGACCAAGTCTGAGATGGATGGACTCAGTCACTGAAGATGCAAGGAGGATTGGTGTGAAAAATTGGAGACGAGCTGCCATGGACAGAGTAGAATGGAGGCGATTGCTGGAGGACGCCAAGATCCGGTTTGGATTGTAGAGCCGTGGATGATGATGAATGACAAAGAAAATAGAGGACTCTCAACACAAGAGGCCCTGCTGAAACTAATTAGTGGAATTTCAAGCAAGTAAGCAAAAGTAAGACTCTGATACCAGACCTGAGCCAGCGAGGTCACTCGGCATTATTGCTACTATTAATAAAATAAAATATTTTTACAATAAATGTTTGAAAACATTAATAGATTTGCACTTACAGTAATTAAAAGTTTTTGCCACAGGGGACCGAAGTTCTCTCCCTGCTTTAACCAAGCACAAACTTCAGCGGCGCTAAGTTTTTCATGCTTAACAAATTGAGACAGCTCCCCGGCGGTCAAAATGCTCCTGTAAAAGTTACAAAAATAATATCAAAGAAGTTAATTTGATAAGAACCAATAAGGCAATAAAATAATGATCTATAATAGAGAAAAGGGAAGAATTGGCTTATACACGTACAAAATTGAGTTCAATCAAGTTAATTAGATAAGAAACCAATTGTGCTATGAAATAATGATCTATAATATAGCCTAATAAAGGAAAGAATCTACTTAATACACGTACTACGGGATAGGAAATTCACGAATGACGCATCATCATGTCTGAACTACTGGACTGATTAACTTGATATTTTGCATATTGATTCTCAATTTATTGAGGATGGTTGTAGGCCTGTATTAAATTCTTCAAGATTCCAGTAGGTCATGTTTTTAAAAATTTTATTTATAATCTTGTTTCTATTAATCTTACCTGAGCCATGAAATATGTACGATGCATTTTACTCTTTCAGGTCTTGAATGAGCTGTCATATACTCATATGGAATTTGTAGTTCTTGATTGACAACATGCGAAGCGTCCATGACTGAAAATTGAATCAAAATTTGTAATCTTATTTTTTTAGTTGAGAATCTATGGTGATATTGAAGGTTAAGAAGAGAAGATTGGAAAACTAAATTTAGTGTACGGCATGTTATGTTACTGTAATCATAACCTAAAATATTGAAATAACTAGAAATAGGTTTTTGAAAACAAAAAATTGAATTAAAAGTGAGAATACTTATAGTATAGTCTGGTACACTATAGATTGAGTCACGGATATTAGATGATACTTGAATAGATAGTACAACAATAAATTGAATAAATTAGTCACGGTAAAATCTGGATTGCTTTCATTTCATCAACATATTACCTAGATAAAAATGATAGATTTTAAGGGAAATACAAGTGAAAACAATAACATAAAATAAAAAACAATATTTAATGCATTTGAGAATAAATATTTCAAGTATTTTAAAGGAATTCACTCTAAATAAAATATATTTGACAGAC